>NW_024369929.1:3624773-3737185 GCF_014805655.1 Passer montanus
GGCGGCGGCGGCGGGCGCGGCCGAGGCTGTGGAGCTGCGGCTGTCGCGGCAGGAGCGGGAGCTGCGCTGGCTGGCGGCGGAGGTCGGCCGGCTGAAGGAGCCGCAGGAGCTGCACTGCCCCGGCAGCGCCAGCCCCGAGCTGCAGCGGCTGCGGGCCGAGAACGAGAAGCTGCGGTACCGCCTGCTGCACCTGCGCCGCAGCCTGGCGGCCGAGCTGGGCCGGGCGGCGCCGGCGCAGCCCCCGGCCGGCGGAGAGGTAGCGCCGGGGCCGCTCGGAGCGGGGCCGGGACGGTGACCCCGGGCGGGAAGGGAAGGGACGGGGCAGGGACATTCACGCGCCGAGCCGCCTGTGCCCAGCCCCCGGGAGCAGAAGCCTGTCGCGGTGTCTGCCCGCAGCACTGGGCAGTCGTCTCTGCCCTTGTGCCAAGGCGGCGGGTTGACAAAATCATAGAATGGTTTGGGTCGGGAAAGACCCTAAAGATCATCTCGTTCCAAGCCCCTTGTCATGGGCAGGGACATCTTCCACTAGACCAGAATGATCAGAGCCCTATCCAGCCTGGCCTTGAACACTGGCAGGGATGGGGCATCCACGGCATAAATGGGCAACCTGTTCGAGGTAGCACACGATCGAAAGTTCCTGTGACTGCTCACTGCTCTGCTTTGATGTCCAACGGCCTCTCTGGGGCGATTTTGCTGGTGATAGTTGTAGTAGTAAAACTTGGGAAATTGTGTTGAGAGGACTTTGTTTGGTGAGCAGCACTGCTGTGTCTGCAGAACTTCAAAAAGATGCAGTTCAGATGTGCCATGGGAAGTCTTGGCACAGAGGATATATACCTTATTCCAATATTATACTGGTTTGGTTTGTTTTGATGATTGCTGGGAAAAAAAAGGCAAAGGTATAGTACAGGCATACTTTGTATTCTCACTGTTTTCAGAAAGTCTCCAGTGCAAGTCCAGCTGATGCAGTGAATCAAATTAAAGAGGAAAAGAAAAAGGAAGATGAAGCTGTGAACCAACACCACAATGATGTAAGTGGTTCTTTAATACCATATAGTAATAGGAGTGGTATTTGACCAGGTTCAGAAAAGGCTCTCAAATCTGTAATACTTTGCTGTATTTTGAAATCCCAGCTTTTGGGAAGAAAGCTCTCTATAGCACAGAGAAAAAAACCCTCACATTATTCAGGAGCTTAATCTTGCATTAGTAGGGTTACTGATACATTATTAGATTTCTACATTTTATGTAACGAAAGGATTTGGGTTATTGGAAAGCAAAGGTCGTGGTTTTGTGGTGCCTAAGGAGCATGATGGTTCATGAGCATTCATGATGGTTGAAGGGATATTGGGAGCCCTGCTGTAGTACAGTAGAGCTTAATAACTCACCTTAAGCTAAAATACAGGAACCTTCATGTGAACTGTCTAGCTTGAATCTGATGCTTTGAATGCAGTGGCAGAAGTGAGGGCTTGCTGGAGTGATCCAGATTTCTCCAGGACATCTGCCAAATGCAAATTTTGGGTCAGGAATATAAGCTGCTTTCTGAGGTCCAGCTCACAGACCCATTTAGGCCCAGATTGATGAAAGTGCGTGGAAAATAAAATAATCAGTAAGTTGAATGGTGCTGTCTTGTGTATTATTATTTATAAATGCTTTACTGATTTTTAGTGTAAATTCTAGTACAGTTAAATCTGGACAAGTTGGAACGTCTGGGGATGCACCAACACTGTGAATCCTTTTATTCTCTTTGTCTCACAAATATGTGTGTGTATGATTGAATTTATGTCTTACAGCTCCAGTGTGTGCCTAGCTTCATAGAAGACAGACTGAAGTTTTATGAAGCACTGAAAAAAGAACATGATGCTTTGCTAGCTTACAGAGCAGCCAACCAGAGCAAATCTATCAAAATTACTCTGACAGATGGGGAGACAATTGAAGGGGAATCTTGGAAAACCACACCATATCAATTAGCTGTAGGAATTAGGTAACCTGCCCATTCAAGGAGTTGTACTTTTGTAGTGATAAAACTGTTACTATCATTTGTCTCTTACCCTGTTATATAGAGTATATGTCACTGTCAGTGGGTGGTGGCTCCCTTAAATTGGTGTGCTTGGAAGGCATTGGCACTTCAGCTCCGTGTAGTAGAAACAGCTGGTGACAGTTCTGATGCTTGGGATTCTGTGCTGGGATCATAATGCTTCCAGTTAAATCTGTGACACTGCTGGGAATTAAGAGACATCAGAAGTTTTGTGAGTTAGCAGAATCAGTAGAACCTGTTGTAAGGTGTAGCCTTTCCTCCAGATGGCCAGCACTGAAAAGTGTTGAACAAAACCTCTCAAGACCTTAAGGTTCTATACCTTAAAAGTAGGCAAGGGTTTAAGATTACAGAAACAAAAGTTTACTGTCTTCAGGTGCTACAAGATGTGGATGTGGTCTCATGGGGTTTAGAAATCTAAAGTCCTTTACAAATCTGAACCTAAATATTCTTTTCTCTTATCTCTTCTGTTTCTTCAGTCAAGTGTTGGCTTCAAATGTAGTCATAGCCAAAGTGAATGGTGAGCTCTGGGATCTGGACCGTCCGCTGGAGGGAGATTGTACTCTGGAGCTGCTCACCTTTGATAATGAAGAAGCCAAAGCTGTGAGTAAACAGTCTGGTTTCTGCTTGATTAAAGAAACTAATTACATAAAATTGATTGCAGCATTAAGCTTTAAAAATCTTATATTAAAAAAGCCCACAAAACTACTCAAGCAATGTATTTCCTATGATTCAACAAAGATTAGATACTAAGTGCCTGTAGTCTGAGAGTCAGTAAAATCTTTGTGTTCTTTTCTTCCTTCTCTTTTACATAAACAAGTTATTTCTCAAAGGAGTTGGTCCAGAAAGCCTTGATTTGTATGTTAACTTGAAACAGTCTGTGGTTTGGCTCAGTGCATTTGAACATCAGACAGTGAAAGCAAAGTGAGGCAGTCTCTACTGTTTTCTCAAAGCTGTCCAATATTAGCCTTGAGTCATAAATAAAATCTACATCCCCTTGTACTGGCACTGTTTATTAGATCCTTAATAGACATTTCTTAGGCAATTAAAATATACGTATACTTAGTAACTTGACTGAGATTTTGCTGTAATGTATTCAGTCTGAAGCTTATGTTATCTTTATATGCTAGGATTGGACTTCAGTTTTGTCAAGGAATTATTTATGTGGTTAAGCTTGTTGGAGACATTTCAGGAGCCTGTCAAGGGTTTATCTTGTAGCAGTAGCTCTGAAATAGTCTCAATTAATAAGAAGTCAGAACATGAGACTAGTATTGATCTACTGTGTTGTTGGCTTCCCTCTTCTGACATTTCAGGTAGTGTAGTTTACAGACCCATTAATAAATGTACTGAATGTGAACAATGGCAATCTAATCAGCTACATTGCTTTAGATGGGATTAGTGGTGCACAGATTTCAGCTGATATTAACTTATAAATAAACAAGGTGCAGTAATTAAGTTGAAGGAAAGAGATATATATATAGTCATCCTCTTTCAGACTGAAGTATGGTGGGCTTTTAGTGCTACATCTGCCATTATCTTTTCATTTTGAAATATTCTAAATGAGTAATATAAAGTTGGTTTACTTCTCTCAAAATTTGAACAACATTGGTTCTAATCTGTGTCCTGTCTGCAGCTATCTCTAGTTTTGTTTTTTTGTTTTTAGTTACACATGCCATTGACCTCATGGTTTGCTCAGCTGACTTCATTTACAGGTTTATTGGCATTCAAGTGCTCACATTCTTGGAGAGGCCATGGAAGGACATTTTGGGGGCTGCTTATGCTATGGACCACCAATTGAGAATGGATTTTATTATGACATGTATATCGAAGACAGGTAAAATTAGCGTCGTAGAAATTTAATACTCCTATTAAAGATCAGTACTAGAATTATTTTGTTTGTTTCTGCATGTTAAAAGTACAATTCTGACTCTAATATGATTTGAAACATAGTTTTCTGTATATGCAGTTCAACTGAGTGTGTGTATATATCTAAATTCAGAAGCAGTGTTCAGACACCTGCTCTGTAAGAGTTGAACCTGTCCTGTGGAAAAAATGCAGTGTCTGGGTTGAAGTTTCTGAAGTTCCTGTGAGGCAAAGGGGATGGTTTCCTTGAAGAGTCATTCAAGTTTGGTTTCCAGGGTCCATAGTCTTGTAGAAAGGGCACAAATGCATGTAACTTGTCTAGGTGTTTACTACTTTTCTAATCCTTATGCACAGCTTTACAATTCTGTTTTTTTCCTTGTTTATCCTTCTGTAGGCAGGGGGCATACTGAATCTGCATGAGCTGATAAACTGGCTCCTGTGGCTGAGTTGAGCCTTTTTTCCCCTTGGTTTGTTTTTTTCTTAAATCATACATATATTTTGAGCTATAGGTATTCCAGATATTTGATTGTGTCAAAGACTGTTGCAGACATTCAAAGGAATGATTGCAATCGGTTTCTTCAGGGTGGTACTGTCTGTGTTTCTGGGTTTAGTGTCTGAAAATACAGCTGATTGTAAGTAACTAAGAAAAAAACAAACTGACAAATCACAACACATTCCATGTTTTTCAAATTAGAAAAATGGGAGTATCAAAATAATTAATTTATATTTCTTTTGCCTGTGTCTTTTTATCTAGAAGTGTATCTAGTACTGAATTCCCACTACTAGAGAATCGTTGTAAAAATATCATAAAAGAGAAACAGGCTTTTGAAAGGCTGGAAGTCAGAAAGGAGATCCTGTTAGACATGTTTAAGGTAAATCTTTAGAGTAGCTGTGGATCTGCTGTAGTGATCATTTAAAATGTAACTTTTATGAAATATTGCATGTGACTAACTCATCAGAATAGTACCTGTCTAGTAAAATAAAGAAAAACAATACCATCCTTTTCCCCCTCTCCATATGCCCTCCCAAGTGTTCAGGATGTTTTCAAACACGTATAAAAACAGTTCTGTATTCCTCTCAAAACACACCTCCAGCTCAATGCAATAACAAGTTAATGAAAGTATGCATTTCTTCTGGCTCGCTTGTGAAGACAGGTCAGAAAAGGCTTTAGTTCTGCTCCTGTTTTATTCAGAGAATATCACCAGTCTCACTGTGCTGTGTGACTGCTTTTCACAAGTTCCTTGGGGTGTTCAGGTGGTGATCACAATCCTCACCACACCCTCAGGGGAGTTAAGATGTTTCTGTCTCCTTCCCCTCTGTTTTTGCAACTCTTCTGAGAAATACATGTGGGGTATTTTTGTTGTTGGTGGTTTGTTGTTTTGTTTTGTTTGGTGGGGTTTTAGTTTGTTTTGGGGTTTTTTGTTTCTTTAGTTAGAAGTGCTTTTTACTGGTGCATTTGTAATACTAAAATGTAATTTTTGAAGAGAATTTTATTATCCATTTTATTGACATTTCTGGCTGTTCATGCTTCCACACACAGTATAACAAGTTTAAGTGTCGTATCCTTAATGAGAAGGTGAAGACACCAACTACCACAGTATACAGGTAAAGAAATATACTTGAATGGTATTATTAAGTATTTTTATACCTAATTAATGTAATATGAGAGAATAATTTGGAATTTTTTTAATTCTTGTGTGATTGGGACTTAAGTTTGCAATTAATATTGCTACTTAGGTAGAGTGAGATTTTTTTTCTCTGCTGGGACAGATTAGGTCTCAATTTGTGGACAAATGTCAAATTCAGTTTTTATTTATTCCCTCTGATTAAAATAAGTTGCCATCTCTGACATTGTCTTGCTACATAATGGATAAACTAACTCTAGTTCAGTGTGGGGTGAGGAACCTCATTCAGTTACTTGTTGGTTGGAAAATGGCAACATCATTTTCTGTTTGATGCACACTTTAAAATTTCCTGGCCAACTTGAACAAGTTTACGTATGGAACTATATAAATTGGCAAATGTGTTATGATGCTCTTGTAAATGGATCAAGTGTGCTGAGCATTTACTGAGTGAATGTTCCACTTCAGATAGGAGGCACAGTTACATTTAAGGTACACTGAATTTGCTGCATGGTGCATATTTATAGTTACCAGCATGTCTGAATGTGTCAAACATGAACTTGTGTGCCATTGGTGAATGTATTGAAAAATGTTGGGTTGCTTAGAAATGGACACTCTTTGTTTTGGCATTTAGATGTGGTCCATTGATTGATCTCTGCAAGGGACCACATGTGAGACACACTGGAAAAATTAAGGCCCTTAAAATAATTAAGGTAAGTTTAAATTACCTGTGCGTCAAAACTGAAATAAATTGTCAGTTGATTTATTTATATATTTATTTTTCCTGGGCTGATTGTAGTAGGATTGGTCCTTTGTATTGTTTTCTTTGCCTGCTGTACAATAGTTCTTCATTTCTTTCCCAGTTCCCATTGTACAAGTAGAACTACTGACCTTGATCACTGATCTGTGTCTGACATTTACTGATTCTTGGCTAAGACAGTAGTACCTCAGTGAAAGTTACCAGTGTGCTTTTCAGCAGTGTTAGTGTAGTAACCTGCTCACTTAGACTGATGAGCACTGCAAAACCACTGTGGCTAGTGGTGACCAGATGAGCTGTGGAGCCAGTTCTGCTCTGCACAGGAGAGAAGAGCAGCCTAAGCCCCTGTGGCAGGATTGTGCCACTCTCTCCCATCAGCACTGCACTTCACAGTGTCATGGTTAGTCTGTAGCAGCAGTCTGAGTGCAAGGGGATGTACATGCTCTGTTCTGCAGTGAGTTAACATTAATATACTCACTGGGTCTGAAAATAGTATTTTGACCTTGTCAGGTGCAGGAGATAAAGTGGACCTTAGCAGGTCTGCAAATGTGCTGTTAAAAAATGGCATTGCTTCCAGGGAAGCCAGAGACAGTGTTTGCAGAGGCCTCTGACTGTGTGGTGTAGTTTAAGTTACTCACAGAAGCCAGTTTTGGTAACCTTATTAGTCTGAGCTCTTTGGAATATTCATCATTGTGGCTTTTCCTGACTTACAAACTGAAGTGTATGGAACTCTTGAGTTCTGAGGAATGAGTGGGTAGAGGGTTAAAAGTGCTCAGATTTAGCTGTGAGAGTTAGGTTTGTTTTGCCTTTCTTGTTTTCCTACTGCATTTTGTTTTCAATGTAAACAAGTCCTGCCTTTTTAAAAGCCATAACATGAAATAATAAAATATGCCATGATGTGAGTTAAAACAAGGTACCTAAGAATAAAATATTATTTGACCTGTCACTTCTGTTTGTCTTTTGAATTAGTATGCTGACTAAAAGGCACTGCTGCACATCTCTTTGTATTACATACAAATGCTGAAGGACTGCATATAATTCTTTTCCCAAGGAAAAATACAATAATGTCCAAATAGGTTAGTGTTTATCCCTCTTTCCCTGATATGATGTAATATTATCTTAAAGTATGGGTTTTGTGTATCAGAGTTCCTCTACCTATTGGGAAGGAAAATCTGACATGGAAACTCTGCAGAGAATATATGGAATATCCTTTCCTGATAACAAAATGATGAAGGAATGGGAAAAAGTCCAGGAAGAAGCAAAAAACCGGGATCATAGGAAAATTGGGAAGGTACACTATTCCACTGTCTACTTTTTATACTTCTGTTACAGAATTCATTCTCTCCCCTTGTATTTTAGTTTTGGTTTGATTTTTTTGTTGTTGTTGGCAGTTTTAAGGGGAGCCAGTTCTATGTGCTTCTTGATGTCACTTATATTTTGAAGTTTTAGTCCTACAAATTCAACTTGTCACTTGCATATGAGTGTTAAACTAATGTTAGGAAGAAATTAATGGCTTTAGTCCCTTAGTTTAGGGATATAAATCTTAAACCTATTAATGTAGAGTCTTTGCAGATCCTTCCTAAGCCACTCTATTTTTTATAGAAGATAATTTATATGGAAATTGTGTAAATAAGATGGTTTGGTCATTCTTTATAATAGGTGTAAATTTGGAGAAATGTGTGTTTACACAGTCAAAGATCAAATGGAATTCAGTGTTATTACAAATCTCTAAGAGTGAAAACTGCAGGTCAATTAACTGGTCTTGCTGAGAACTTGCAGACCATAAATCATCTTCTTGTAACATTCCATCTTTGCAAGCAGTGTCTTGATGTGTGTTAAGTAGTTACATTCTGCAATTCTCTCTGAATTGATATTAGAGCATTCTGGTTTTGATTTACCTAGGAGCAAGAACTCTTCTTCTTTCATGATTTGAGTCCTGGAAGCTGCTTTTTTCTGCCTAGAGGTGCCTTTCTTTATAACACGCTCGTGGATTTCATACGGGTGAGGATATACTGATGTCACTGCTGTAAGTCCTAACAGCTTCATTGTCATTTGTTGATGTTAAGTGATAGGCCATTCCTAGTGCTGAGCTATCCACACAAAGAGAAGTACCTATGTATGTAAACACATACAAGACTTTTACAAGGATCATACAAATTTCATGTTTTTGAAAATAAGGCAGAGTGAAGCTGTGTTTTTCCAGTTGTGCAAAGTCTACATGTGCAGTAGTCCTATTCTGTCCCTGTGAATTGCCATCATAATACCACAGTTGAAAAGAATCAAGCTTTTGCTTGTCAAAAGCTCTCTCACCTTTGAAATGTTGCATTTGTTTCTAGGGGGAATATCGCAGGCGTAATTTCACTGAAGTTGTGTCTCCGAACGTCTTCAACAGTAAACTCTGGGAAGCTTCAGGACATTGGCAGCACTACAGTGAAAATATGTTCTCTTTTGAGATTGAGAAGGAAACCTTTGCCCTTAAACCCATGAATTGTCCAGGACATTGGTTTGTACTCTTAGCTGGAAAATGTCTTATTTTACATCATTTATCCTTTTTGGGGCCGAGGAGAAATAAAAGGAATATTAGTACAGACTGTCATGTATGTTTATGATAGACTGCTAAGCCAGGGTGTCCAGAGAGCTTCTCTGACAGTATCCCAAAGCAAACATTTGCAGTGAGTCTGCACTGAGCTGGGCTTGTGCACGCTAATACCAGTCTGTACCACTAGTAAATACCAAGTCTGTTGGTTAGAGGTGAGCATCAGATGTGGTTTTCCAAGAAGGGTACAGATGAATCAGTCTTGATTTACTCTTAGTGTTTTTTTTCTCAGTGATCTTTAGCAGTACACTGAGTGGTGTGCTTCTTCTGTTTGCCTGTCTTTCAGGATGTAGACAACTTGAATGAGTAAATACTTAAAAATGTGATTACTGTCTCTACTGAGCTTCGTTTATTTCTGTCTTGTCCTAAATCTCCTGTAAGAAGGATAAAAGGAAGGTTCTTCCATGTTTGTTTTAGCTTGATGTTTGCCCATCGTCCCCGGTCCTGGAGGGAATTGCCTCTTAGACTTGCAGATTTTGGAGTTCTTCACCGAAATGAGCTCTCAGGCACTTTGAGTGGCTTGACTCGTGTAAGGCGCTTCCAACAAGATGATGCTCACATCTTTTGCACAATGGAACAGGTAAAAAAAAAAAAGAGCACCTCCCACATTTCCACCAGTCAACCAAAAAAACCCCTTCCCTCTCGCAGTGCAAACTAACAGTAAACAAGAAAAACATCCCTGAAATATTTCAACTCTTGATTCTTCCATTTTGTAGCGTAAGGCTGCTTTTGGTCAGGGTTTTTCTAGGTGCTTCATTTTTTTTTTTAGAAAGATGCATTGGGCAACTAAACCCCAGGAAGTAAGATTTGTTGCATTTTCCATCTCCCTCTGCAAATAAAAAGCAGTTGATCCCATTGTTTTCTACAGTAATGCTGAATAAAAACTTTATTTTGTCAGTAATGCCATAGATTTTAGTGGAACTGCATGTATAAATTGATGTACCTTAAATCAGGATACCATTTGTCTCCATACCCTCATGCTTAACAAAAATACCACTTTTTTTTGCTATGCTTTGAAACCTCAATGCCTCGGATCTCACTTTGCCCATTAAATGGATTTGGGTTCCTTGGATGTAATTTTCAAGTGATTTTTAATTCTTTCTTATTTCATGGACTCTTATGTTCTTGTTACAAGGAATTCAGTTGATCCAATTACATCTTTATTTAAGTAAATTTTAACCTATTTTAATATGTTTTATGTTTAAGATTGAAGAAGAAATTAAGGACTGTCTTGATTTCTTGAAGTCAGTGTATGCTGTCTTTGGGTTTACCTTTCAACTACATCTTTCTACAAGACCAGAAAATTATCTTGGAGATTTAGAGATCTGGGATCATGCAGAAAAGGTAATTAATTTAAAAGCAAACAAACAAACCCCTTAATACTTATACTTGCAGAGATAGATATTTAACGGAGTTCTTCCATGCTGCACGGTGAAATTGCTTAAATCAGATGCTAAATACTGACCTTGGTGGAAATTCTTGTAGGGAAACATCACATGAAATCTGAAGTCTCTATAGAAAACCAGAACTTTCAGATTCTTGCTTAGCCCCTTACCTTGATCTAGTTAAATTTCTGTTAATTTTTTTCTATCTGAATAATCAAAATATTTATACAAGGAACTACATTTTCCAGATTATTTATCATAAATGAGGAAATGCTTGAACAATAGGGGTTGTCCTGCCATTTGACTCCTTTTGAATTTCAAAAGCAATTGCTTTGACTTCCTGTAATGAGAGGCTTTTCTATACCTTTTTTTATTACTCTCTCATTATTATGATCAGCAACTTCAAAACAGCTTGAATAACTTCGGGGAGCAGTGGAGTTTGAATCCAGGAGATGGAGCATTTTATGGTCCTAAGGTTAGTGACTCAGCATTTCAGTATAACTTTGGGATGGACAGAAATGCAGATGTACTGCAGGCAGACTATATTTAGTAACTGTGTAATTTTGCTTCACAGATTGATATTAAAATCAAAGATGCAATTGGTAGGTACCATCAATGTGCTACCATCCAGCTTGACTTCCAGCTGCCCATTCGGTTTAATCTTACTTATGTTGGGTGAGTGGTTAAGCTGAATATCTTCCTTTTTAAAATGAAATCTAACAATAGCTTTCATTATCTGTAATTCCCATTATGTACTAATGCTATATTGCTCATTTAACAAATGATTACCTTGTAAATCAGTCAGCTGGCAGGCAGAGCAAACACTCCCAGTGGGTAGAGGAGAGAGTCATGAACTTGAAGATATTTTCTGAAGGTGATGATAGCTCACTTTAATTGTAAATGCAGGAAAAATCTCATTATCTGTCTTGTCAGCCAGTTTTGAAGGCAATTGATCATCAGTAATGCTAAAAACCCCTCAGCTGAGTCACTTTTCGTTTTCAGCCCAGTCATTGTGTCTCCTTGGAAGACACAGCTCACAAATTCAACATGCTCTAAGGAGCAAGTATGTTTGTACTAAGTGGTTCTTTATTTTTATCAGATTAAATTAACTATTTTGAACATCAACCACGTGCTAACAGCTTTTAGTGAAAATGTGGCTGGTTTCCAGCTAGGCCCACTGAGCAAATTACTTTTAGTGCTACATTGACTTGAATACTCATTTTCTGGGTTGTATTTCTTGCTGTGTTTGATTTTTGCATATTATGAAGATGGGGAAGAGAGAGTAAGAATCTGTATTTTTATGGTCCTGTGGTATATTCTACAGTAGATGTTATTGCTTTTGTGATAGGTGATAATATTGTTATGAACTAGCTTTTTTTTTAAAGCCAGGTTTTTTTAAATTTCAGGATTGTAATTTAAGTGAAGTTATGAAAAGTAAGGGCAAGTAAGTTCCTGTGCAACAAAACAAAAGCAAGTCCTAATGGAAGGAGAGTGCAAGGAAGAACATAAAATATTAAAATGCACAAAAATGGTGCTGAGTCAGTCAAGTGTCTTCTCAAATTTGAGTGTATCTCTGCCACTAGCTATAGGCATGATTATTTTAAATCAGAATTTCTTTAAAAGCCCAGCTGACTTGAAGTACATTTTTAATAAAACCAGTAGTCTTTTCATAAGTATAACTAACTAAATTTTGTCTTTGTTTAAAGTGGAGTCAAAAATATTAGTAGGATTACTTGTGTCTCTGCTCAAATAACTGTATTTTTTAAAAAAACCTTGATTTTTAAATTTTTTTTTTAGTAAGGATGGTGATGACAAGAAAAGGCCAGTGATTATTCACAGAGCTATTTTGGGATCTGTGGAGAGAATGATAGCTATTCTAGCAGAAAATTATGGAGGAAAATGGTATGTGGCACAAATGGAATTTTCAGAACACTAACAGCGTAGAAACTGCATATCCTTCCTATTGTCCCATATATTATAATGCAAAAATAATATCCCAAACATTTTCTCAAAATTAGTAAGATTACAGAAAAAGTCCAGTTTTCTGGCCTGATTTATGTGGTATCCATACAGTTTCATGAGACTGCAGAAAAAAGTAAAAATAGTGCAGAAATAGGAATTGTAGTGGAATGTATAAATCCTGCATTATTCTTGTTCCTTATTTCTTTAAAATTGTGCCTTTGTACCAGCAGGATGTCAGATGTATTTAAAGCAATTATTTGTGTATACACAGACATTCATTAATCGAAATACGTGAAATAGTTTCGTACTTCAACATTGATCATTTTATCTTGGATAAGCTCTGGAAGTATTTCTTAATAAATGTATTTAAATTACTAAGGAAGAGTTAATTCTTATTTTCAATCACTTGACTGTCCACCTTCATTGTAAAGTTATAGGTAAAAGTGGAAGTTATGCAGAAAAAAATGTTTAAAGTTGTGAAGTCATTTGTGAAGAAAACAGAAGGTCCAACTTCCCCATATGTCATTTTACTGAAATCAATCTATTTGCTATTTTACGTGAGCTTGAAAAGAGGGAGATAATACACTCCCCAACATCCTTAGCTAATGTAAATCATTCTATACAGCAATTCTTATTGTGGAACATGACTGGAAATGTAAAATGCACCTTTGTTTGCTGTTTGTCCTGTGCTGGCCAGGCCGTTCTGGCTGTCTCCGCGGCAGGTGATGGTTGTGCCTGTGGGCCCCACGTCGGAGCAATACGCCCAGCAGGTGAGAGGAGAGCTTGTCTCCTGATCTCCAGGCAGATTTCAGACATCCTTAGTACTTGTCCTAGACAGGGAATTAATGCTTAATGACTCTGGAGATAAGTCTGGGGGGAAAGGTAAATTCTTCAATATAAAAGTTTCTGTCCAAGATTTGTATATGTCTGAGTAAGGGGTGTGTAACTTCAAGTATTTTGGGTTCTTTAATTATGTGCATACTTCTGTAATTATTAAAGGACAAAGCATCCTGGATGACAAACCTTATATAAATAATGCTTTATTACAGCACTCTCAGCTCTAATTAGGCAGAGCCAGTTTCTTCCATTTCCCACCATGACTACATCACTTTTGAACCATGATTGGTTTTACCCTGTCCCATGCTTTTGTTTTAATAAAAGAATAAGTGTTTGTTCCTACTCCTCTTTCTCCTTTCTCAGACTGAGGACGTTTTTGACATGCAGTAGTAGAGCAGCATGCTTGATATAGATGTTACCTTGTATTGTTTCCCAGCTGGGGTGCTGCTGTGTGTGCAGGTTTCTTCAGATAACCTCACTGAAATCCTTATAATCATCCACAAGAATGAAATTATGCATACACATGAATTAATTGTTGGGAGAGATCAATAATTGCAGCATTTACAAGTGTATGTTGTAAACTGTATAGTAATACTAAGAGGGTTTTGCTTTCTTGGGGTTTTTTTTTAGGTTTGCAACCAGTTTTTTGAAGCAGGTTTTATGTCAGATGTGGATCTAGATCAAAGTTGCACATTAAACAAGAAAATTAGAAATGCTCAGCTGGCTCAGTATAACTTCATTTTAGGTAACTGCAGCATCTTACATTTCTGAATATCATTTAAATTCTAATGTTGGACAAAGTTTGTTTAGACTTATTTTCTAATGTAGATTGTGTAATATTTTGTGCTGTGTCTTGCAGTGGTTGGAGAAAAGGAGAAAGCAAATAATGCTGTCAATGTGCGAACGAGAGACAACAAAGTTCACGGAGAGATTTCAGTGTCTTCTACTATTGACAAACTCAAGAAATTTAAGACTTCACAAATTGCAAATGCAGAAGAAGAATTCTGATGTTGCTGCTAGGAAAAAAAAAATTAGCTGCCTGTGTGAAATGTTTCTTTCTTCCTGCACAGCAGTGAAGCTCATCTGAGAGAATTTTCAGTTAATGGATACACAAAATAAGCAAATGGAGCACTGCTGGTGCTCCAGGAAAAGCATGGGAGGACAGATGCACCTGCCAACTCCTTTAGCAATCGCATGGGTTTCCAATCTGCCTGAGTGGCAGAATGCTTATTTAGGAAGTCCTACAACTCTGATGGGGTGGGTTTGCTGTGGAGGGAAGTCAGGGCTGTACTGTGTGGGGATCAGGAGGCTGGGAAGGACGGGGGAGATCTGGGAGAGCTGAGCTCCCTCAGTCACAGAGTCCCAGCTCTCCTGACTGTGACCTGGCAGCCTGAGCTTGGCCGTGCCTAGGTGCCTCGAGAGCAGTTTGGGTTAGGCTTTTTCCTAACTACAGATGGTAACAGAAATTTGAGGGGGGGCATGTGAACATCTTGGTTGTTTCAGAATGTGTGTTCACAGAATATTAATGCACTGGAGTCCTTTTTGGAAGGCGTTGGAAGGCTCAGTGTAACAAGGAGTTGGTGTGATGAGTGGCTGCTGTGAAGCTGACAAGAATGCAGTTTAATTACTGTAACTGTGTGTGAAGTGTTTTATTTTTTTCCTCTGTCTGCTGTTGTTTTGGCTTTTTACTAAAACAAAAAAAAACAACTTTGAAAAACTTTTCTGTCTGTAATTTATTACTTTATTTGCTGAAAGTAGAATGCTGAGAAGGAACGGAGGACAATTTTAATTTTAAAACAGTATGTTGGACTTGAAACTGGCCATATTTCTGTTTTGTTTATGCTTAGAAGCGGTTTTAAAGCTGCTGTTGCTGGATTTTTTTGAGATTAATTTTTTACCATTTTTTTCACTTTAACATGCTGTTATTTAGTTAACAGGCTTATGTAGTGTTAAGTGTATTGCTCAGTTATCTAAGCTATTCCGCTGTAGTTGTGATTTAAATATCACAGCCAGGAAGCAGAAGCTACAATTTAGTGCGTAAATATTAACACAAATACAAAGCTTTTGTTTTACTTTGGCCTCACTCATACAGACGTGTGTTAAATAGGTCTGTGTTTGGTTTTGTATTCGTTTGTGAATCTGTTTTTATCTCCTAAAAGAAAAGGGGGAAAAACAAACATTGAAGGAGCAAGGGGAAAGCTTTCCGTTCCACTTGACAGAATTAACACGGGGGCTGGCGGGCGATTTTTATCTCTGTATTTTATACATACCTACATTTTCATGGACAATCGCTTTCGTGCTCCATGTGCGATGTACTGAGGCTGCAGCACTGAGGTTCCGAGGGTGTTTCCCGAATTGCCGAGGGTGTTTCAGAGCGGATTTCGGCCCGCTCTCAGCTCCCCGCTCCCGCGTGGGGCCGCGCGGCGCTGCCGTTCCCTCAGCGCCCGGCCCCGCCCCCTGCCCGCCCCCTGGCGGCGGCGCCGGGCCCGCGGGGCGCACCAAGATGGCGGCGCGGTGGTGGCGGCGCGCCCTGCGCGGGCTCTGCGGGGCCGCGCTGTTCCTGTCGCAGCTTTCCGTCCTCTCGGGCCGCGGTGAGCGCGGCCGCAGGGCCGAGGCAGGGCAGCAAGGGTGGGAGAAGGGGCAGGAGCTGGGGCCTGGGGTGGGGACGGCTGTCCGAGCGGCGGCGGCCGCTCCCTCAGGCAGGGCTGAGCGCGGTCCGGCTGCGGAGGTGGCGGAGCCCGCGGCGGGTGAGGATGCGCTGCCGCTCCCCTGCCCGGGGGCGAAGCGGCTGTCTGGGGCATGGCCGCATTGCGTTGTGCCGGCTCTGCGGGGCTGGGGCTGAGCTGCTCGGTGTCGGGGCAGCAGCCGGGCCAGGCCCCGCTCGCCGGCTCGTGTGCGGCTGTGTTACACAGCTCCTTTTGCCTGCTCTCTGTCGCGAACGTGCGTGGGTGAGAGCGTCCTGGGGCTCCTCGGCACGGTCGGGGTGGGTGGTGTGCCGAGGCTGCCTCTCGTTCCTCTCCCGTGCCCGGTGGCTGCCGTGAGGGCTCGGCAGCAGCTGGCAGGCACACCGCGGTTCTCCCCAGCCCTCAGCCGGCCGTGCCTCCCGAGCGCTACCTCTGCTGCCATTGCTCCATTAAATGGTATTGTTCAGTGGAAAACCCTGTGTAAAATCTGCTTTCTGAGCAGTGCTTTTAATTCTCATAAATCAAAAAAATAAGATTGAATGGAAGTAAATGTAATTCATTGTCTTAAAGGATCAATTCCGTTGTAATGCTCTTAATACTTAACATAAATATCCAACTATTGGGTGAGAGCGTCCTGGGGCTCCTCGGCACGGTCGGGGTGGGTGGTGTGCCGAGGCTGCCTCTCGTTCCTCTCCCGTGCCCGGTGGCTGCCGTGAGGGCTCGGCAGCAGCTGGCACACCGCGGCTCTCCCCAGCCCTCAGCCGGCCGTGCCTCCCGAGCGCTACCTCTGCTCCATCTTTCTGTCAAAGAACTGCTGCCATTGCTCCATTAAATGGTATTGTTCAGTGGAAAACCCTGTGTAAAATCTGCTTTCTGAGCAGTGCTTTTAATTCTCATAAATCAAAAAAATAAGATTGAATGGAAGTAAATGTAATTCATTGTCTTAAAGGATCAATTCCGTTGTAATGCTCTTAATACTTAACATAAATATCCAACTATTAGTAGAACAGGAAAACAGATTTTTTTCTAGTCTCATTACACTTTCCACTTGCATTTTCATATCAGAGTGCTGAAATCAAGCTGTTTCTGAAGGTAGAATTTGTTTTAGGAATTTCACTTTCTCCGTGTTTTTGTCTTGTAGCGGGATCTTTGATGACGACAAAGCTTTCACAGCCACAGTCTACCCTGGCAAAAAGCCTAACTTCAACAAGTACAAATGCTCCCTATTTTAAAGCATTAGGTAAGGTATTGTGTTGTTTCTTTTGTTTGTTATCCATGGATCCTTCTCAGTCTTGAGTCTGAAAGTTCTTGAACTGGGTCTTAGAAACCTGTGCATGATTTCACAGTGGTAAGAAACATTGCAGTGTAACACATTATGAATTACTTTCTAGTGACCATAACAATTACTTTGGGTTATCTAATTACACAACTGGTCCATATAAGAACTAGAAAATGGTAAGTTCAAGTACCATTGTGATATATGTGGTTTATACCCTTCAGCATGGTGGAAGTTCTTGAAAGACTCCAGCATCCTGCAAGAACTTGCTCCCTGCCCACCATCAGTACAGCTTTGTAGCTCACCAAGGGTGCACCAGGACTGACAGAAATGCTGTTCTTGCTGGCAGTTTAGGAGGTCATTCTGTACACGTGCAAACAGCAAAGGCTGAGGTAGCTGTAGCCCTAATTAGAGCTCAGCTCAAAGTAGGTTACCCGTGTCACCCCGCTGCTATTCCTGAGGTGATTACTTCTGCTGAGGAGTGCTGGCTGAGGCAGAACTAATCCCCACCAGCTCAGTCCTGGTGCTGGGCTGGAGTGTTGGCTGGTGTCCTGCACACAGCCCTGTGGCTCCTCTGGCTCTCACAGCACGGGCTGGGAATGCTGCTCCATGTATAATGAGGAAAGCCCTTTCTGCAGTGTCAGTGCATGTGTTTGTCTATGTATATGTATAAAAAACTGTATATATATATACTTTAGACTATTTAGCTTTTTTAACTCATATTCTTAATTCACTTATTGCACCTTTCAGAAAGTACAGAAATTCCACCTTACCTGACTAATTGTCCCAGCAACGGGCTTTGCAGTAGACTGCCACCAGACTGCATGACATGTAACACAAACTATTCCTGTATATATGGGAAGACAGCAACTTTTGATTGCAAAGTCAAGCCGCATGTTCACTGTGTTGTAAGTAACCTGTTACTCTTAACCCCAGATTTAAGTAATTAAACTGTGGCATCTTGTCTTAAAATGCAGAATATTGATTTCCAGGTTCTGATGTGGACAGGTTTGCAGTTCTGGGATAAGTTTGATCACTCACTGTGGGCTGTTGAAGAGGCAGGCCTTCCCTTCCCTGGTTTGCCTTTCTTGCCTTGGATCTTTTTGTTACCTGGCCATGCCTTTGAGTTAAACCACTCCAAACATTTTGAAAGTGGGGAGGCTAAATATCTGTCAGAGCTACGAACTGACCTTATAAGTGAAACTAAATGAGTCCTCCTTTTGGCAGCAGCCTTAGATTGGAGGAATCAGGAATGTTAAACATGACTTTGATACCACTTTGGTGGTTTTCTATTCTGCTCTATAAGAGGTAGAAAACAGAGCAATTGTTCTTTTGCCCAAAATGTCTACTCATTAAATCTGATACTGCACATTGATTTTTGGTATTAATACTATTGAAGTAATAGTGCTGTCCTTTTACAGGATGAGAATAACCACGAGCAGGAGAACTTTACAATTAACATGACGTGCCAGTTTTGCTGGCAGCTTGCCACAAGTGATTATGTCTGTACCAATTCCACAAGCTGCATGACAGTTTCCTGCCCTCGGCAGCGATACAATGCAACATGCACGGTCCGGGATCACATCCATTGTCTAGGTAAGGTGGGCAAGGCTGGAGTTCTCTAAAGAATTTTCCACATACTCTGTAATGGGTGAATACAAAGATTGTGTTCTTTTGCAATAATAGCTTGCTCTTTGATCAATCTACTGAATTTTTTATTGTTGCATTTCATTTTTTAGCGTAATAGCAACATCTAACTGCAAACATTGGCTTATTATATTGTTTATACTGTCATACCAGAGAAAACAGTTCTTTTTATTTTTGTCAACTTCTGTGAGTTAAAATTACTTGAAGCTACTAGTGGTCTGATTCTCAGACCACTAATAGAATCAATATCAAATGTATCCATAGGCCAGTTTAAAAAAAATTATGCTGATTCCATCCAACTAGGCTTAATTTTCCCTCTGTTTATTCACTGACTTTTCTGATATGGGATGAAGATTGATGGAACAGAGAACTACAGGGTATAAATGAGCCTGTGTGTTGACAGTTGTTTCTTAGTTAGTGACAAACCTTTGAGACTCCTTTTGGAAAAAATATAGTATCTTCTTCCTTGTCATTTTATTCCTTATAATATGGTCTTTGTTTATTGCATCAATGTTTTAATATTTTCCAATGTTTAGGTAACCGTGTCTTTCCTAAGATGCTCTATTGCAATTGGACTGGAGGTTATAAGTGGTCTACTGCCTTGGCACTGAGGTAAGCAGGAACTATTAGATAATGTCACAATAGATTACAATAGTTTTCTTTTAAATCTTCAGGTTCTGTGGTTTTCTTCTTGGTATTTTTTAAAGGTGTGCTGGATAACCAGTATTTCAGATAGTCTAGCTTGAAATGGTGGGCACAGAATGCATGAAGGGTTCACATGCAACAGTGCTGGCTGTCTTCAGCAAACACAGCTGGAGGAAAAACACTTGGGTACCCAAGCTCAGTTCCTGTAACAATAATAATCATTAATCATATTTTTATTCTTGTAGCATCACCCTTGGTGGATTTGGTGCCGATCGTTTCTATTTGGGTCAGTGGCGGGAAGGTCTGGGAAAACTCTTCAGCTTCGGTGGACTTGGCATATGGACACTAATTGATGTGCTGCTAATAGGTGTTGGCTATGTGGGACCTGCAGATGGATCTCTCTATATTTAAATGTGGGTGCAATGTGTTTCAGAGAGGAGTCATTGCCTGCAAAGGGCTCTAATAAACAAGTGCGGAGGTTTGAGCCTTTAAGGTAGAATGAAGAACAACGGTTTGTTCTATGTGCATATATTTTAATGTACAGTATCTGTACTTGGTTTGCCTTTAACTAAGGTCAAATAAAAGAGTGGATCACTGAGTAAGTTGAAATTAATTGCATTTCTTCTATGGACATGGTATTTTTCTATGAAAAAAAGTTGAGCAGCTAACCAAATTCTACACTGTGCTTGAGCTTGGATGATCTGTCAGGCCCTCAAAGAGCTGTAAACTAACTTGAATACTGAATTGTTTACTTAATATTTCTATGACTGAATTTAATGCTAAAGCTAACTTCCCTAAACATGACAGTATTGTTTTTTTGTATTTGTGGGAGGATTATTTATTTGTCTGAGTTATGTGGGTAGTATGTAAATCACCATGTTTTATGATGTTAATTACATTATCTTCTTGGTTTGGGACATAGTAAGAGCCAATATCTGCTTAGGGACTCCACTTTAAATTGTGGGGGAGTTAAGAATTAGACTGCAGTATCACTTAAGGCTAAATATTAAATAATTGACATTGATTTTTTTGATTGTTCTGAAATAACTTTTTTTTTGTTGGGTTTGACCAGCATATCTGTGAAAGCTACAGTTCCTATTCTTGTGCTAGCAAGCTTGCCAAATTACTTAAAAAAAGGGTTGGCAATATAATCGATGAGTCTGTCCACTTAGGACTTTGTGACGCGATAATGTAGCGGACTGGTGCCATTACAGCACAGCTCCGTGTAGCCGCGGTGATGCCCGGCCGTGCGTGGCCCTGGCGGGGGGCTGGAGCGGCCGCTGCTGTAGCCCTGCGGTGCCGTCGGGCTGGAAATGCTATCGCTTCAATAAACGGCGCCTTGAAGCTTTGCTGGCCTTCATACTGACGGTGTCTGTCGTGCTCTCGGCTCGGTCCCGCTGCGGCGGGGCCGGGGGCGGGCGCTGTGCGGGGCCGGGGCGGGGCTGGGGCCGGGCCGGTGGATGTGTACAGAGAGAGGAAAGGTAGGTAACAAAGTAGATACATTTGTAGATACATTTTGAATGAGCAGGGAGGGCGCTAGAGGCCTATTCCTTAAGTCAGGAGGCAGGAGATAAGAACGAGCAAAGGCAAAGTGAGGCGTGGAGCTGAGGTTTGGAGCCCAAAGTCAGGATGTCAATAGAAAGTCAGGCAGAAAGAGGCCTTAGGCAAAGGAGTGCAGTCACTGCAGCTGCCGTTCCTGTCAGAGTCTTGCTGCATTTCTGGAGTGAGTTTAAACTTCATGAACAAAAGCAAGGACAGTGGGTAGACACCTGTTGCTATGTTTGAATGATGGACATGTACATTTAACTTGCAGTGGATGGGAGAGTTCTTGAATCCTTACTGTACTTTTTGTAATACTGAGGCAGCTGTTGGCTTCCTCCTCACCTTGGAGCACACCACCCCAAGAATTGTCTGGAGAGCTCTTTGCTGGGCCAGCTGTGCTCCCATGGAGACCAGAGCCAACAGCAGCCACAAAATAAACAGGGCACTTCTCAGCTGAACCAGTGCTTGCAAAAACCTAAGGAACTTATTGTTAGCCAAAATGCAGATAACTGTTATTTTCAAACCCAGAGTGAAACAGTGATGTAGGATGAGAACAGTGGTACAGACAAGGTGCAGGAGTCATCCTTTTCATAAGTCCATAGGATTTTTATTTCTGTAGGAACTCCATGCTCATTTGAATGGCTGTATCAGTACTGCTACTATGAAGAAACTCATGGCCCAGAAGCCAAACCTTCAGATCCAGAATGGAATGACTGTGATTGACAAAGGAAAGAAAAGAACCTTAGATGAGTGAGTATGTGCATGTGTGTGATGAACATTTACCAAAGGTTTTTTATTTAAGTTGAAAACAGAAATGTGTGGCCTTGCACACTAACTGCAGAAAATACGCTTTTAAGTTTTACAGCATAATCTCATAGATTTTTTTTAATATTTGTATCTACAGAGTAATTTCTTCTATGCATGCAAACTAAAAGGAAAGCTTATTGATTAATTCCTTCTTTAAAGGATTGAAATTTTTTACTTCGATCATCTCCTTTTCAGAGAAAATTCACTCACATAGTTTCCTTTTTTGGAAATTTCATGTTTCACTTTTCCTTCAAAAAGCTTTGTGGTAGTTACTTTTGTTGCAAATGCTTTGTTGATACCTAAAATCAGAAATTGCTATTCACATGTTTCTTTGTATTTCAAGCTACAGTCTGGTTACTTGTCTCCAGTGGATAGGTGTTTTTAAAATGTAGATTTTTTTTTCCTACATACTCATTCAGTGTCTTTCCAATTAATTTTTTTAAATTGTATTTTAGATGTTTTCAGATGTTTCAGATCATCTATCAGGTTACCACGAGGACTGAAGATATTTTACTGGTAAGTTGATTAAAAGTTCACTTAAAACAAGCAAGCAGTACACACAGTCACAACCAGTGAGATTAAGAGCATTGAGTTCCAAGTAACAATATAAAAAATTATATTTTTCAATTGAAGGTCAGAAAATTATTGTAAAACTCTTGAACTCTCTTCTATCCTTGAAGGTATCAAATGTGCCTTCTGTGTGGTAGTATTTCCACAGATGTGGGGACCATTAAAAACACATTGGGCCTGAAAACATTGCAAGTGTTTCACAACAAAAAATAACTGGGTCTTTTAGTTATAAATGAAAATATAACTGATTATAAGTATCACTTTTATGATGTTGAATACACTTTTATTTAATCAGATAACTAAAGATGTTATTAAAGAATTTGCTGATGATGGTGTTAAGTATCTGGAATTGAGAAGCACTCCAAGAGAAGAAAATTCCACAGGTACAGTCTTTTCTGGTTTTTAATTTGTGATCTTCTTGCACTATAAAACTTAGTTGAAGACTATGTTAGTAACAAATAAAGTCAAATTTAGTTGGCTCAATAAAAATATACTTTAAATATGAAAGCTAAGATTTAACCAAGTAAAAGCATGTCACTTTCCTATTATATTTTTGAGGGAAAAAAGGGGCTGGTCATAAGTCTATGACCCATCAGATTGGGTTATTCACTTGAGTATGGCATCTGAGTCTGCTAATATTTTTAATAGCTGATATATTTTACTTGTGTTATTTTGGTTTTTTCTTCTAGGTGTGGTTTGGTAGAAACACATAATAGAAGTACTATTGCAATTCTCTGGTTCACACAAAGTCACTTTAATTTTTCCACATGCTTAGGAGGAGGTTTAGTTCAAATATGAGCTTCACAGTAAAGCTATATTTACAGGTAGAATTAGAATTACATGTGTTAGAAGACTATATAGTCTAAAATCAAAAGTGCAACATGAAACTTAGGAGACTAGAGAGCTGGGTCTGCAGTATAACAAAAATAGTTTAAAATATGTTTGTTCCAAACGTGTGCATGTGTTTCCAGGTATGACCAAAAGGATGTATGTTGAAACTGTGCTTGAGGGTATAAAGCAGTGTCAAGAAGAAGGCTTGGATATAGATGTAAGGTAAATAAAGCATGTGGAACACCTCTGTTTCAAGGTTTTGTGTATTCTGATGCCTGGTCATGCTTGCAGAGAGGTTTACAAACCATCAGTACAGGAAAGAAAATCGTTTTTAAACCAGATTACATGGAGTGGAAGCAGGTAATTAGTATGGAGACCTGACTTTTTATCTTCTTTTTTTATTGGTAAAGAAGAAAACAAGGTAAAACCTCTCATCTTTAAGGCTGTCAATTCTTTGCAACATTTTCAGGAAAATAACTTGTTTTTTATGGAATTGACTCATTTTTCACAGCTTAGCTTTGTTGCAAAGGTTTAGTTTGATTAGCTGTACAAGCAGCTTACTGTAAAGAAGAGCTGGTCCTGACCAGCAGAGAAGTTTCAGTAGGTGTCAGTGGCTGTTTGGAGGCAGTTTGCTCTCCTGGCTTTTATATCCTCTGAAGCAACTCTTACTAGATTTATCTGTGAAAACTGAAGAATTTTCATCCTTCATGTGTGTTATTGCATATCATGGGCCAACTTATTTATCTATTTGTGTCCCTCTGCACTTTGGTACTTTCATTCCTAGAACAGTTTCCTATACAAATACTCAGCCATGAAGGATATAAGTGCTGTTTTTTGTTGGTGTCAGATCTGTTGATCAGCTTGTATATAATTTAATAATTTAGTACCTTTCTGTCCCAGGCTGTTAATAGCAATAAACAGAAGAGATGGCCCAGCAGTTGCTAAGGAGACTGTTAAACTTGCTGAAGAGTTCCTGCTTTCCAGTGATGGAGTTGTAGTAGGACTTGACCTCAGTGGTGATCCCACTGTAAGTTTTTGGTTTATTTTAGTCTGTTCTTGGAGATAAATGTGTAATGTTGTGTAACAGCAGCTGGTTCTAACCAGTTTTTCTCACAAGTTTTTGTCCAATTTTTGTGCTTAGCTGGACTGGATTGATACTGGGTTATTCCCTCTTGCTGTTAGGGGCAGATCTCTAACAAAGAATCCTTAAATTAGTATGTGACTGAGAAAAGAACCATTGAAATGCAGTGTTTATCTGGGAAGTGTGTGTACCTCAATTGTCCCAGTCAGATAACTGGGTGGAGGCAAGTTAGTTCTCAATATTTTACATTTTGTTTAGCTGCACCAAATGCTCATTTTGTATTAAGAAAGCAAAAATATTTGAGGACAGCTGTCAAGCTGAAGTGAAATAGCACTAGCTGGTAGCTGTGTAAAAGGTATCAAAATCAAGACAGTTGGCCTGATTTTGATGCTTTGATTAGGCATCATCTGAGCTACTGGTGTTTGATCCATTGGTATAAATCGTGTGGCAGAGGCTTGTTTGACTTGCTGCATTCCACACTGAAGTAGTGGGAAAAGTGGAATAATTTAAATGTAACTGTATTTGAATGTAGTGCTTGGATATTGCTAGACTTCTTAATTATGGTAAGGACAGGGATTTTGTCAAATAAGCTGTAGAATTCCTGTTTTCCAGGCAGGACATGGTCAAGATTTTTTGGAACCTCTCTCTGAAGCAAAAAAAGCAGGTCTGAAGCTGGCACTGCATCTTTGTGAGGTAAAAGGTGGTTTTGTTTTTTTTTTTTCTGCTTCTCTGTAATTGTAATTTTGTGAAAATTTTGATGAAACTAAAATTACGTTCTGTGCGTTTTGGACTTCTCAGGCCAAAGCATTAATGGTTTGGGGTGTTTGAAAAGACACAAGAAAACAAGGAGAAATCTTCAACCTTTTGTTCTAGATCTGAACAGCTAGATTATTGCTTCCTGTACTATATAAATTCTGGGGTTAGGTGAGAAATTAGGAGCTTTCTAAGAGATCCACTGCTTTCTTACTGATGTTATATCAGCAATCATGTGTAGTGAAATCCACAGTTTTGTGACCAGTGAGCTCTGTTAGTTGCACTGGGATCAGTAGAAGAGTTGAGCTTTTGTTCAAATGGTGGCTGGAATTGGCTCCAAGAAGTCCAGTAATTACTGAAGATAGTTATTTTTTCAGTAAATTAAGCAGGACATATGATGTCATCAGCATATTTATACTTGTTTCTATTTCACTAACACTTTCTTTTGGATAGGAGATGCTGTGAAAGTCCATTGTAACTATATAATGTGCTATTTCATGCTGCTTTGACAGAATGTGACATATATCCTCTCTAGATTCCAAATCAAGAAGAGGAGACCAAGATTCTCCTGGGCCTGCCTCCTGACAGAATTGGACATGGAACATTTCTCAACTCCACAGCAGCAGGTTCTGAAGAGATAGTGTCACTGGTTCAGCAGAATCATATACCTATTGGTAAGGAAAAAAATATTTCCCTTGGCTTGATCTCTGGATATCAGAACAGGATATGTGCTGCTGATCTAGGGACACCAGTTTGTCTCTGACCAGAGGTGACTTGGACAAATGTGGCAATGAGAATACTTGCCCATAAAGGTACACTCATGACACTTGTGGGGTTTTTGGCACCTTTGTGGCACAGCAGACAACAGATGATGTCTCAGCTGGAAGCAGAATCAAATCATAATTTGTCATTACTGTACAAGACTGTGTGGTGGTTCTGTACCTGGTTTGCATGCTCCTTACATTTTATACCCCAAGAAATCGATTAGCAAACATTTCTCAAAAGAAATTACAAAAGAAGCATAGAAAATCAACAGTAGCTGATTTTAATTTTTATTCAGGATCTTTATATAGCTTTATAATTAACATGTCTCTTGTTTTAGTATATGTCCTCATTTATTTTTCTGTTTTTCCCTTAGAATTTTGCATGACATCAAACATAAAATCTCAGACAGTGCCTTCCTGTGACAAACACCATTTTGGATACTGGTACAGCATGGGCCATCCTGCAGTGCTTTGTGTAAGTTTTTTGATTTTTAAGTGTATATTAAAGCAAAGGGCTAAACTTGTGAAGTTGGAGAAGTCTTTGTTTATGGATCAGAACTGACTAACAATTTCTGACCTTGTAGCAAATAATTTGCTTTTAGGAAATCATAATGTTCTGTTTGAAAAATGCTTTTAATTCAAATGGGAATTGCTAGTATTTATCTTGGTTCTCTTGTAAAGCCAGGACTTTTTTCTGTGGGTTAAAATGATCAGCTATACAAGCAGTGAACTTCATAGCTCTTTGCACAATAGATTTCTCTTAAAACTCATTGTTCCAGTGCTTGCATATGCACCTCTACTAACCTGATGTTCATTGTGCTGGGTGAGAGCTCCTGCTCCTCATAGTTCTCTTCATAGCTCATTAAGGTCTTTAAGCATTGCAGGTGCCAAGTGCTTGTGCTGCCATTGGCAGGGTTTTAGTATTATCGTGTTAGTTTAACCCCCATAATCCATAGCATTGTCCAAGTGTGTGTGCATATATATATATATATATATATATATATATTTTATAGCACTGCGTATCTGGGGAAAGTGAAAAGAGGAGTAAGGAAACCTGCACATACTGACATACCTTGAATATATGCAGCATTTGATAGCCATCTTTCTAGCAATTTCAGTAGGAAATCCTATTTTGATAAATCATGCCATCATTTTAAGAAGTTTTGAATAATTTGAATAATTTATTCATTTTTTAGTGAAAGTAGGGCAAATAAAGAATGAAATAACCATGCACAGATGAAAGAACAGTGGAATAAAATGTGAGACAACAAGATATAACCTGTTTGTATGTATAGAAAAAAACCTTTTTGATATAGAGGAACTAATTTGAACTTTTTTATTTCTTTCCTTTCAATTTAACTCCAGACTGATGATAAAGGTGTCTTCGCCACTGATCTGTCGCAAGAATACGAGCTGGTTGCAAAAACATTTAATCTGACTCGATCACAGATGTGGGATCTTTCCTATGAATCACTCAACTATATTTTTGCTTCAAATGCAGTAAAATCCAAGCTGAGGGAGCAGTGGTGTAAGCTGAAGCCAGCTCTGTTTGATTAATCAAACTGTTGTCCTGAATAGCTCGGGTATATTTGAGTTAATAAGCTTTTTTTACTGAAGTCCCCGGCTTTTTTCAGACCTCAGGTTTTTAAACCCAGCCATAAACTGCCTGTGTGAAATGAAGGCAACTGGAATGCATCCCTTGTAACTGGGGACAGAAGTAAATGTTCTTTTGGTAGGTAAGAAGGGCTCTCAACCAGTGACTAAAATGCCAGATGTGTTGTCACCTTGTTTCTCTTGAGCTGATACGACATTTTAAAAAATACTTAGTTAAAATATGTCATCATAATATAAACATTGAAGAGCTGGAACAAAATAAAGGCAGAGCTATTGGTGTTTAAAGCATCTCTGTTGGCAGCATTCAGCCAAGCAGTTTGAATGTGTGTTGTGTATTTTTGGGGTTTGTATAGTTTTCAGGTTTTGAGCTCTTGATTGAATGTGAAGACAGAAACAAACTCAGGGAGAACTAAATATTTATACGAAGGAATGAATATTGTATCTGTTTTTATTGCTGTACATGTATGACTAAAGCTGCTGTGGTTGAGTGGCACAAGAGGGTCTCTGCTGGTGCTCTGGGCACTGGTGGTGTGTAGGCACTTAAGAATCTTGAATGCCTTCAGTAACTGAGCTACTTGGCAAAGTGGTCTCATTCTTAAATGCTTTTCAGAATTGCTGTTTGTTGTGTAAAAAAAGGAATAAAAATAGCCTCAGGCTCCATGTTTTTGAAACCACCACTTCAAGGTGTGCATGTGTGTGTTTGAGCTCTGGAGAAGAGAAGCAGGATTCTGTGGGGTGAGTCCCTGGAGCACCGCGCTGCCTGCCAGCCTCTCCCTGCTGCTGTGGCAGCCCCTGGCTCTCCCTGTCCTGGGCAGCCACAGGCTTCACTCCCCAAGCACCTGCCTGTGTGTTCTGGTGCTGAGAGCTCACAAAATCTGAATGTGCACATGCTGCAGTTTGTGTCATGGGAGTGGGGAGGTCACCTGGAGGATTCCATTTGTGTGCAGTGAAAGAACCAGGAATGTACGTGGGTGGCTAAAGAGCAGCACACAGAGCTGGGATTTCTGTGTATAGGAGTCTACTGCAGTTATTTACACAGCAGAAATGTTACACTTAGGAAGTTGGACAGGATGTGGACTTTTGGAATGAAGAATCACCATCTGATGAGACTTTTGTCATGCACAGTTCCCAAGATGACCATTGCAACTTGAAATGCTCTTACCATCCCTGGGCTAGTTTTCCAGTTTTACTTTTGTAAGTAAAACTGCAGTTTCCTTCATTAACTTCATGTAGCATTATAGTTAATTTTAATTTAAGCACTTTCTGCTGAGCCTGCTTGTCAAATTCTGAGTTAGCAGAGACATAACTACTGTTTAGTTTATAATATTGTATAAAAATGACTGTGACACACAGAGTGAAGCATCATCACAGAACCATCAGTAATGGGGCAGAGAAAATTTTTTTCCCTGAATACAATGGAAATTTTGAGTAACTGCTACTAGAATTTTATGTGGTATAAGATGAGGTTTAAGTTATCTATTCATGTGCAGCTCAACTTATTTTTAAAGTAAACAAAATAGATCTAGAGTTAATATTTTTATTTTCATGTGATTATACAAGAGAACACTTACAGAGCAGTCTCCAATGCTCAGTCTTTACTCACGAAAATGCTCACTGATTCAAGACAAGCAGTCTTGAACAATGCTGCTTTGGTGATGTATGTGAGAACAATTGCTCACTGTGGCATTGGTTTCTCTGTTCCTTCTGTGGCAAACACAGGAAGTCTTCAAAACCTCAGCTCCCTCTGATGAGACTGGTAATATTCCATAGCTTTTCATAATATAGCCACTAAAGCGTAAGTACACACTGCTCCTCAGGAACCTAGCTTGGCAAATAATGTACTTACATCAATGATTTATATGGCTGCTTGAATATTTAGGTGTTTCAAAATAATACATTATAAAGAATGGATGCAGGTAGGGCCCTGCATTAGCTAAGTGATTCAGCTGATTAAAAGGCTGGCACATCCCTCCTGTGAGGCCCAGAGAGTGGGCACTGGTTAGATTGGAGAGGAGAGGGCTCTGGGGGAGGATCTCATCAAGGTTTTTAAATATCTGATGAGAAGAAGTAAAGAAGATAGAGCCAGGCACTTCTCAGCAATATCCAGTAACAGGAAAAGGGGCACAGACTGGTTTTGTGTGGGTGGTTGAACATGGGAACACATCAGCCAGACAGGCTGGGAGTCTGTCCTTGCAGATACTCAAACCTATCAGTGACTTGTAGCTTCAGCAAAGGAGGTGGACTGGGCAATCTCCAGAGATGCCTTCCAGCCTCATCTGTTCTGTGAAGAAAATATACAAATATACAAATTATAAAGTCTCTATATAAATACAAAAGCTTTTAAAATTAAATACTGATTTAACTGAGTCACTCAAGCGATAAGTTTTCACGAGGCTTGGTCACCAGCAGTTGGCTGATTTGTGAAACTGTTTTTAAAGAATAGTCTATTCACCCTTCATAGCCTTCCTTCTTTCACAGCCATTGTGGAATCCTTTGGTGCCATCAGGACCTTTAGGCAGCCGCAGCACCCCTACAGGGAGACCGTCTGCATTTTGTATTTTCCGAGCCAACATGGGACTGCTGACAGGACTCTTCTCTTGTGTCAGAGTTTGGGCTTTTCTTCTCTGCACCCAGGGGCTCCCAGAAGGAGTGATGCTGCTATCTGAGGAATAATCAGTGTATTTCCTTGGAATTTCAGGGCTAGTGCTTGCATTAAGCTTGCTATCTTCAGCCAGCGGAGATTTTTTTGTTACTTTTCTTAGTGAAGATGGACTGTTCCAAGGACTTGATCTGGGTGACATATTGGGACTCAGATGGTTGTTTGGGTGGATCACAGGGCTCAAATTACTCGTAGTATTTGTTGTGTTACGTTTGCGTCCTGACAGCGGTGATGTAGGATTGCTCTCTGGGTCAGAAGAGCTGTTTGCTGAAGATTCATCACCAGCAAACTGAAGCTCCTCAACTCTCTTGTTAAGGGATCGAGCCTTCTTAAGGCTCTTGTTGGTATCTTCATCATGGTTCTTGTCTTTGGGAACTTTTTTCTTTGGTGGTTTCATGCCTATTTGGACAACTTTCATGCCAGTCTCTTTGTTTTCAGCACACATGAAATCATGAGCACGTACGGCCGCTTCTACTTCTTCAAATTCTATAATTGCACATTCCTGGGTTCCCAGCTGGGTGTACCTATTGCTGACCCTCCTGATATCAGGTGGGAGATCCCTGCCAGGCTTGAGAATACGAACTGATGAAATTACACCAAAAGTTACAAAGGCTTTGAGAAGGTGCTCCATTATCCTTTCTTGCATGCATCCATTTTCTTCTTTGTTAAGGGCCTGCAGCTCAGAAATCATGTGGATGTCATATACCAGTAGCATCCTGGTAGGGACATTTTCACTTGGAAACACTGGAACTGGAGTATTTCTTCGAACCTTTTTGTTATCATCATTGAGCTCCAGAGTGCTGGAGTACCTCAGTGCATAGGCTGTGGTTCTCCAGTCACGGGTAAGGTGTTTCACCTTTGGGACAGACACAGGTTAAGCACCACAACTGAGCAAACCAAATCAAACTAGTCACTGAATTTTAAGGCAGATGCAGGCTTCAGTCTACAAGCAGAACCCTGGATTTAACTTTCATGCAGCAGACTTAGTGAGAAAGTGTACAGTTTTCATGCTATAATGGGCATCAGTGAGCTCCTGTAAAGCTCACGTCCTGTTAAATCTAATTAAAACAGGAACTGGCACTAAAGGTCAAACTGGAAATCGTCATCTGAAAGCCTGCTCAAGTAGTGCTTGGTCATTCCACATCTAGGCCTGAACCATGATCAAAATGCATGTTCTATGGATGTTACATTTGCCAAACAAGAAGTTTAAGTCTTCAGTGTATTGAACTGATCTTTCCTCCCTCAAAAATCTCAGTCTAAAAAACACCCCAAACTCTTCTGCTGTTTTTAGATTCATCAGGCTTGCATGAGACCCTTCAAGTCTCAAAAAGTTAGCTTACCTTCTTAAATGAAGTGAGCAGTTTAACACTGACATAGCCCATCTTATTTCTTCTCACATGCTTCAGAAGGAAGGCATCTTTCTCAAGGTTCTCATCTGAGAAGTAATATTCAATCTGTGCTATTAACTTCTGGATCAGGTCATTTTCTGGTGGTTTCCAGTTCTGGTCAGAGTCATCATCATTTTCCCCACCACTGGAAAAGAGATAAATCATTTTATTAACAGTTCTTAATCTTCTATTAGTGGATTCAAATAGCCTTTCAAAATGAAAAGGCTGGTTCCAACTGCCTTTAGATGTGGGCACTGGACAGGTATCACCCCCCAGCTGAGACAGCAGGCTAGCTCAGAGGATGAAGCTTTCCAGTCGGCATAAGGAGTCAAGTTCCTGAGCTCATTCCATAAGCTGATCTCAGTGCAGAACAATGAGGCATCTACACTAATGCTTGAAAGCACTGACAGCTCCATCCTCCACCAAAACATGAAATGAAGGTGCCCTGGCACTTGGTACTATACAAAGTTCCTCTAGTTACAGTGTTATATTTTTCAGTATGAAGGTATCAAACATAGGCCTGACCTTTATGTGCTTCATGAATAGTGTCACGTACCAGAGAATGAATATTCCAACTGGATGCAGTCATGATTTTTTAAGCCTCTTCACTGCATGGATGCAGGAGTTGATATCCAGGGAGTAAGGAGGACTGACAGGGCTGTTACACATTTTATAGGTCACTTCCAGAGTAACATAATAGCCAGCAGTTTACCACAGGGGCTAAATCTGCCAGCTCATGTACCTCAGGAACAGGTTTATATGCCCACATGCAGGTTCCTCATGAGAAATGACCTCATGAGGCCATTCTCATTTCTTCTCTTTACCTCCCATCATATTGTCTGGGTACCTGGGCAAAGTAGAGCACTGTGGAGCATTCTATTCCTCCAAAAATACTGCAACCATGGATTCAAGATAAACATCTTGCCACGTGCAGTTACAACAACACATTTGTTGCTGAAATAAAAATTTCCATTTACAGGTGACTATAATGGACAAGTCTATCTAAGTCAGTCATTTTTTCAAGCTGTTAGTGGTCCAGTTTTGTTGTGGGATCATCATGAAAGTTTCTGTTAATAAAATAAAATCATCCACTAAGTAACCCATAAATCATGCATTAGTATGGTCTCCCAGGTACATTAGTAATGAAAAGAAGGAGCCATGCATTTCCCCAGAATTGTCTTAAGTAGCTTCTGCAGGCTTTGGAACCCTTAGGAAAAGGAGCAGGCATCACACTGGAGTGGTGTGAGGCCAGTCTGGCAGGGGGATGCAGCCCTGCCCTGACAGTTCCTGCAGGGGTGACAGAGGCAGTGTGCAGCCTGCTGGATCCCCTGCCCTGACAGTTCCTGCAGGGGTGACAGAGGCAGTGACTGCAGTGCTGTGTCTGGAGAGGGGGTAGGTCAGTGGGCTCTGCACAGGAGCTCTGCCTGCTGCTGGGACCTGTTACAGCAGGTCTCTGGCACCTGGCTTTCTGCAGCTTACAGTACATTTAGTTGTTATAGTTCTGATGATAGGGCAACACATCTGGGGTATGTGGATACTCACTTGCACAGTCCTAGAAGTCTCCCGTTAAAAATCTCCCTAGCCTTTAATAGGGTAGTAATTGAAGGAATGACAAGAATGAGAGACCAAGATAAAGAATTTCTGTTATTTGGCAAAGCCAGAAGTGGAGGATAATAGATGAAGTTACAATGAGGATGGTAAAGAATGTCTGATCCCCAGCTGTGGGTGCTGGTTTGAGAAGAAAGCAAAAACCAATGGGGTTTATTTTTCATTCATGATAATCCCTTCCCCCTACTTCATTTACTACTGATTCAGAATTAGTCTGGGTACAAGAAGCTTGGAACATCCAGCCTTTTTGCAAATCCACACTCTCTAGGAAAAGCTTGCCTTCTGGATTGTGCTCACATTTGTTTTAGGGATTTATTAGCATAGATATTTGCAGGTGTTTATTTAGAGACAAAAAGGGGTATTGTGCTTTGGAAAACAACAAAAATGAGTTGCATGTTTGCAGAGACCTACAGCATAGACACACTGAATCAGGGTGAAACATTTCACCTCTCAAATATTGGTCACAGTTTGACCTATACACTATTTCTGTGTTTGGCAGACACGTCAGTTTTTACAAAATCTTATGGGCTCTTACAACAGCCCTCACTAAATGCTGCATGGAAATAGCACCTACAATAAATGCAGAAATTTGTAACTAGCTCCATGTTAATTTATGATAATGATCAATTGGTAGCACCTCTAGGGTATCAACTGTGTTACAAAAGTAGTTGATAAATCATTTCAGTCAACACTGACAAAGAACCAAACCCTAGTTGTTATTCACAACTTTATTTTTTTAATTCAGAGCTTTGTGATGATATGCTTGTAAAACAGAATGAAAAACAATCTTTCAACATGGTGACTCATCTCGTCATTAGTCACACAAGAAACTAAACATATCTACAGGGAGAGCAGATTTGGAATTTTAAATCTCACAATATATTAAATTGTTTGGATAGCATCTAACCTTCTGAAAATTTTTAGCTGAGTCTCCAAACGAAAGAAGTATTGCATTAATAAACACTATGTGGCAATCTAATTTATAAGTTCCAAGAGTACAGTCACTCAAGGACAGTCCACGTTTGTCAACAAAAACACAAATACAATACTGGGTGCCTAATGATGGCAAGCTGTCTGCAAGCTTCAGCTGGAGAGTGGGATGGCTCATTCCCAGCAGTTTTAGACCATCCCTAATAATTTTCCAAATGTTTGTAAATAATTTCCTATCAGATGCTGCATTCCCAAAAAAGGAAATCCTTAGGTAAGGTTATATGTAAATGGCAGAAGAATGTGTAAACTCCATTCACCTACTTCTGGTGCAGAGTCCTTAGAATTCTCTCCACAGCAATGCCTCTGGCCTTTCCTGGATCAGGAAGAGGCCATTTACAAAAAGGCAACCTCCACAAGAACTGAATATACATCAACACTGTCAGCAAACATTTCTGAAGATAGCATCTACTGCAGAGGATTAAATAAGTGACATTTAAGAGTGTTTAAAAGCTATTGTCTTTCAAAGCTTGAAAAAATAACCTTTTTTTTTTCTAGTCTAGGCCAGGGCTAGAAGCTCTTCACAAGTAATACTGTCATAGATAACAAATGTAAATAATATCCTGATTTTAAGAAATCAGTAAATAGAATGTAATATTGTAGGCTGCTGTACACTTTTATAAAAATACAACAGTCACATGATTTTGCAACTAAGGTGACTCAGTTTCAAAACCTTAACTGCACTGTGCCTAGCTCTGTTCAACTCCTGTTTCTGTAGTCCGTAGCTGACAATTTTGGCAGCTACAGAAAATTTCTCACTCCCCTACAACCCCTCTGTAATTTAAAATACTCCATTGCGGTTCATTCTGAGTCAGTGCTAGGTATGAAGTTAGAAAATCAATTAGGAACAATAAGTGTTCAAACAGAATACTGAATTTCTTGCTACTGTACCTAATTTTTTATGTGACAATTTATGACTCCATCTGCAGCTTTACTACAGACCACAGGATGAACTACAACTAGTAGATCTTTGTCTTCCTGCAGTTTGCTGGCACAAAAATCCTGGATGTTCGTTTTACAAGTGAGAGATTCTGGTAAGCATCAAAGCTATTTCAGGTCACCAAGCCAAAACGGGAAAAAAGAGGGAAAAAAACCCAAAACATCAAACCCCAAAACAAAACTCCAAAACACAGCTACAGCTAACCCCTAAAATCTTTCTGCAAATCGCAGTGAATTGGAAATGTCGGGAGCATCAGAGCCCGGCGCTCCTCGCTGTGGGGGAGCCCCGGGCCCGGCAGTCCCGCCGGGACGCGGCCCGGGCGGAGCCCTCGGTGCGGCGGGCAGCTCCCTCCCGGCCGCCGGGTGTCCGTGCTGGAGGGCTTCCAGCGTCTCCCACCCGCCGCTCGGCCCGGGTTGCATCAGCCGGGCCCGCTCCGCTGCGGGGGTGTTCGCGGCGGCCCCGCTGCTCGCCCCGCACGGCCCCGCGGCCAGAGCCGCTGCCCCGGGCTCACCTGGAACGCCCGCAGCGCCCCGAGTCCTCCTCGCTGCAGCTGGGGCACTGCGCTCCGCCGCCCCCCGAGTCCTCCTCCTCCTCGTCTTCCTCGTCCTCCTCGGCGGCCGCCTGGACGGCCACCCGGATCTGCACGGGGCCGCTCCCCGCCGGCAGCTCCGGCCCGGCGGGCGCGGCCCCGGGCTCGGCCGGCTGCGGCTGGGCCATGGAGCTCCCGGCCGGGCTCAGCCCGCCGCGACACCCGCGATGCCCGGCTTGCGGCAGCCGCCCGGCCGCCTCCCCTCCTGTCCCCCTGTCCCCTCCCGCTGGGGCGGCGCTCCCAGCTCCACTCCCCCGACCCTCCTCCAGCCGTGCCGCCCCCGGGCCCGCCGGGCAGCTGAGGAGTCCTTCTCCTGACGGCTGAACTGCTTCTGCTTCATCAGAAAACAACGGAAAACAGCTTTCAGCTTCTCTTCTCCTGGGGCAGCCTTGGGCTGCGCCGCTGCTCCCTGAGCAGAGCGTTGCATTTTGTGAAAGTCAGAAAGGTTTTGTTGGGGTGAGTGTGGTTTAAATGCCGACGGTGAGATTTGGAAACAAGATACACGTATGAACAAGGACATGCTTGGATACGTGCTGGTTTTGCAGAGGAGTCTCCCCTATAGGTCTGCATGACACACAGAATAAAAACATTCCCTCTTAAGAACTAATTAAAATAGAGGCCCTCTTTCTGAAACACTTAGGCAGTGATCATTTTGAACTTAAGACTATTGCACTATATTTCAGTGGACTGTTTCAGCTACTAAAGGGAAATTAACGTTCATGTGCTAAATATTAGAATAAAAAGCTTTTCAATTTACCATGTAAATACTCATTCTTCACTCAAGGAAGATTTTTTTTCAATACTGTCTGTACCCAAACTGCTGCATGATCTTTAAGTCACAGCTTCATTTGTGGCATCCTTGTTTATGTCTGCATTGCTTCAATATTTTCTTCTTAAAAATTTGGATGGACAGAGTGAGACTGCACTCATGGCCAGTTCTTCTCATTACTGTGGCAAACAGCCCTCATGAGTCAGGTTTGCTGGCATGGACGCGTTCTGAGACTGCCCTGCCTCAGGCTTTGGCTGATTTTTCAATGTGCCTTAAGCAAGAAAGTATTTTGTTTATGAAATATGCTTACAAGCACCACTAACCAAATCTCTAGTTCTCTGCTGATGGAACATTCTGTATTATGTCTTGGGTAACGCATCACATTGCCATTTTTTTTTCAGTGGACACAGAAATACAAACACAATTACACATTGGTCTTGGGTAATGCATCACATTGCCATTTTTTTCAGTGGACACAGAAATACAAACACAATTACACATTCTAGGCAAGAATATGGACGGGGCTGTGGGTCAGATTTTGTATGAGTTCATGGAGGTTGTTTGCCTCCCTGGGCACAAACAAGGTCAGGAGTATGAACAAAGAACTATTTTATGCTACCCAAGTAGCTAACTCACCAAATGATGTTTGAAGACCTTTCAGTTTATCTGATATATCTTTCTGTCAGGGTTAAGGGAACTTGATTTTATAGCAAAGGACGCTAGATGTGTGTGTGTATTTGCTCCACCAGTGGTCACAGCACAGAACTGGCTTTTGGCCAGATGAAGACTGATGTAATTTCAAACACTGTGTTGATTAGATTTCCATTGAAATTGCCAGACTGATGTTTTTTGGGTTTGTTTTGTTTTGTTTTCTTTTTAATGTAACAATGCTCTATAATGCTTAACTTCCAGTAGAGATAAAGTAGTATTTATAAACAAAGCAGAACTTAAAACTAAATGTATTAATGTAGAGAAGTCCCTTAGAGGGAAACCCATGGCTCACTGGTACCCAGTAAACATCATAAACCCATGAACCTCAACTGCACAACCAAAATCTGCACAGATTTCTTATGGTGCGTTTTCCAGCGGATGGAAACTAAAATGACAATACAAGAAGCTAAACCTGGAATATTTATTTGCTTGTGTGGCCAGGCATTGGAATGGGTTGCCCAGGGAGGTGTTTAAGAGTGTCTGGATCTCCTCTGGATCATATGGTTTGTGGTTTAGGGATTACAGTGCTGGATTGACATTTGGACTTGATAGCCTTAAAGAGCTCTTCTAACCTTGATGATTCCACGATTCTGATTGGGATAGACCCCATGAGGCAATTCACAGCCACAATTCACTCACAGCCACACCGTTACTTCTCCTACCACTAATTTCTTGATGAGTGTATTTAAAAGCATGCAGTACTCATCAGTGGGGCTCCTGGGCTCCAGGAGCTGCTGCGGGATCAGCACCAGGAGCTCGCACAGGCTGACTGTCACATTTTGTGATTGTAACATTTTGTGACCAGTCTGTGCCCACAGAAGGAAGCTTCTTGAGGCACGACAGGAACCATCCAGCTTCTCGCCCTGTCACGGGTATTCACACAGAGCCTTGCTTGTAGAATTCAGAAAAATACAATCATAAGACCGGCTTTTTACTGTGGGGCAGCGGGGTGGGAGTGACAGCGAGTGCAGCAGGATGGCCACAGAGCGCCACATCCATCCGTCCGTCCGTCCCCGTCCTCTCACGGTTTCCCATCCCTCACGGTTTCCCGCCCCTCACGGTTTGCCATCCTTCACAGTCTCCCATCCCTCACGGTCTCCCATCCCTCATCGTCTCCATCCCTTCACGCTCTCCCGCCCTCACGCTCTCCCATCCCTCATCGTTTCCCATCCCTCACGCTCTCCCGCCCCTCACGGTTTGTCATCCTTCACGGTCTCCCATCCCTCACGGTTTGCCATCCCTCACGGTATCCTACCCCTCAAGGTATCCTACCCCTCACGGTCTCCCGCCCCTCACGGTCTCCCGCCCCTCACGGTCTCCCGCCCCTCACGCTCTCCCATCCCTCACGGTCTCCCGCCCCTCACGCTCTCCCGCCCTCACGCTCTCCCATCCCTCATCGTTTCCCATCCCTCATCGTCTCCCACTCCTCATCGTCTCCCGCCCCTCACGGTCTCCCATCCCTCACGGTATCCTACCCCTCACGCTCTCCCGCCCCTCACGGTTTGCCATCCCTCACGGTATCCTACCCCTCACGGTCTCCCGCCCCTCACGCTCTCCGGCCCCTCACGGTTTCCCGCCCCTCGGCGCCGCCCCAGACGGCGGGCGGGGCGGAAGCCGCGGTGTCCGCGGTAACGGCGGAGCCATTTCCGACAGGGCGGCGGCGGCGCGGGGCCGCGCTGGCTTGTTTGGGACCGCGCAGCTCTGACAGGCTGCTCGGGACCGCGGGGCCCTGAGGGGCCGCCTGGGGCCGAGGGACTGCGCGGGGGCAGCCGGCCATGGTGCCCAGCAAGGGCCGCCCCGGGCGGGGCCCGCGGGCCGCGCCCGCAGCGGTAGGTGCTGCCGGGGCGGGGGCGCCGGGCGGGCGGCAGCTCCCCGACATCACTGGGGCTGTGCTGGTGGGAGCAGGGATGGATCCATGTGCGTGGATGAGCCGGTGCTGTGCTCCTGTGAGACGTCTCGGTTTTGCCGCATCAATCTAGCTCAAAGAGCAGCATGTTTTTTGTCTTTTGAAAATGCAAGGCGTATTTAAATGTAAACACTTGTTTTCTTCGTACTGAGAGTTGTATCCCCATGGAAGTCGCTCTTGCAGTGTATTTTTAAAATTAAACCAGTGTGATTGTTGTAAACGAAAAATTTCGTTTTAATTAGAGATGTGATGTATTCATAATATTTTGCAAAATAGCTCCTTTCTTGGCAGATTTTGCTGTTGAAAATAGCTTTATTGTTTAAAAAGCAGTTCTATTGATACACAATATATCAGTATTGCAATCAACAATTGTACTGATATTTCTGAGAAATTTAGCAATTAATTTAATTTTCCTCTAATTTGCAGGTTAATAATTGTGGTCTCCAGCTGGTCATCCAGACCTCATCAATACCAGAAAAAACCAAACCAGTAATTATTATCTTTTCTTGGATAGTTATATTAACAAATGTATTGTATGATACAGACAAATATGTATGCTTTCATATAGGAATTACCTTTTCAGTACTTACCTGTTGACTTACCATATCTAATGTATATGATAGTATTTTTAAAATTTATTTCATCCTATTGAAAACATATAAAATGAAAACATGCGTTTGTACAATAGCCTGCCATAAGCTTCATATATATATATATATACAATTTTTTTTTTTTATGTATGTATATATGATTTCTTGATCTTCTATCTGTAATTGGCGTTTGTACAATAGCCTGCCATAAGCTTCATATATATATATATATACACATACATATATGTATGTATGTATATATGATTTCTTGATCTTCTATCTGTAATTGCAGTATTCCTCACAGGCTGGGGTTTGATTTTATTTATTCAGTCAACTGCATATCAATGTACTGGTAGCTGCCATATTTTCATTTTGGCTTCCAACAGTGAAACTTTTTAGTTGTAGTGTTTGAAAAGAATGAATGCACCTTTTGCTGCAAAAAATTTTTTTTTTTTCCCCAAAGCATTTGTAAAAATTCCTCTGAGCTGCTGTTAGTACTAAATTTGTGTTTGTGCAAAGATATTATTTGCATTTGAAAACTCTAACATTTGTCTATAATACTGTGTTACAGTTTGAATTCAGAATAAATAAAGACCAGTCATCTTTCCACAATAGGCTTCTGCAGCATGATCTGGAAAAAAACTACTCGGGAAGACTAGGTAATATTCCATAGAGTTTGGTTTGTTTGTCTTTTGTATCTATTTTACTATTTAAAAAGTATCATTGTATCACGATTAGAAAATATAAGAGTGACAGTGTTTCCTACTTGGCTACAGTAATTCAATATAGTTACTGTTGCATCATGTCCTTAACCCTCTGCTTGGGCTTTTTTTTCCCCCTTATGGAAGAGCATTTTTTCTTCTACCTACCAAGCCACAACCTATCAAGTGCCCTACTGTGTATTCCCTCAATAGCCACACAATTGTGTGAAGTAACGTTTTACTGGATGTTTAACATTTTAATATATTTAGACAAAATGAGTTTCTAATTTAGAACTGTGATATTGAGAGATAGTTTTTCTGTTGTGCTTGCACGCTCTTGGCTTTGCAAAGCAAGATATTGGTGATATCACTGCTAACTGTGGTGAGGACTGGAAGAGACTTGAAACACTTCTGCCATGTTGCTGCTGCTTGCCTATGGCTGGTGTGAGCAGAAGATCAGTTTAGTTATGATGGCAACTCTTCATTCATTCTGGTAAAAAATGAAGGTCAGCAGCCATCCAGACTGGGTTGACTTTTAGGGATACTGTGCAACTTATGGAGTAAATGTAAGTCTGCAGTTTGGTTTTGTTCCCTGTGCAGGAGACCAAAGAGTATGAAATCCTTTGGTGTGTAATAAGCAGCTCTGTCTCCCAGCACCATCCAGTCTGACAGAATTTTCTGGTTTGGTGCTGAAGCAGAGTACAGGGTCTTTATCAGGACTTGGGGAGACTTCTATTCACTCCCCTACAAAATTCAGAGCATGACAGAAGAGTCACATTTTTAGTTCCCATGCTTCAGGTAACAGGGGAATCTTCTCATTAGTCTCTCTCTGTTTTACTGGAAAGAGGATGTAGAGGGATAGAGTCATAATATCAGGAAAGAAAAGTGGTACATCATGGTACTGGATGGAGACAAAAAGAACTTTCATGCTTTACTTTTATAGAACGAAAATTTTGCTGTTATCACCTGTAGTTCAAGACATGCACCTACAGAGAAGTAGTTAATGTATTGTCTGTATGATTTTCCAATAGATAACACAAATTTTGGGAGCAGTTCATCAATAACATTTCCTGTATTGCAACGTACTGCTGAAGACAAAATCCTGAACTCAGACAGACTTACCCTGGAAAGGTGAGAGGGTGACAGAGCACATGTGCCAGAGCCTCAGCCCCTGGTCTACAGTGACCAGAGTGACCAGAGTGTCCCACTAATGGTTGCAGTCACTGGTGGGCTTGGGTTGTTGGGTTTTTTGTGTGTGTGTTTCTGAGAGAAGAGCTGTGTCCCATGGAGGAATTTTCTGAGAATGTCCTTGTGATGGGTATATCCATACAGCAGTCACCTGAGGCAGGCAGGTTTCTGATCTGAACTGGCTGTTCATGTGATAGCTGAAGAAAAACTTAACAGAGTGTGAGGCCACATCTGTTGGAATTTTAGTGTGGTCACAACACAAAACTTCCATGTAGTTTCCATGTAACAAGCAAATCTCTGAGAAGAGAGGGGTTCAGAAAACTTTGGAAATATTTCAGCTGTGTTTTCAGGCTAATTTTTTAATAGGCAGGAGTTTCTGCTCTATCTACAAAATTTAATTAACAAACCTAATTAATGCTGTCTTAACCAAGATAATATACTTTTCTCTGTTCAGTCAGAATGGGTGAGCAGAAGGTGGATTACTAATCTGTTACTTACTTGCGTGTTCTCTTTCTTCTTTTTTCTTCCAGGCAAAAACTGACAATGTGCCCAATTATTGATGGGGAAGATCACCTTCGTCTTTTGAATTTCCAACATAACTTTATAACTCGTATCCAAAATATTTCTAATCTTCACCATCTTGTTTTCTTAGATTTATATGATAATCAGATTGAAGAGATAAGTGGGGTTTCAACTTTGAGATCCCTGAGAGTCCTTCTTTTGGGAAAGAACAGGTACATATAATAAAACCTAACTAGGGCACTCTGCCTCCCATGGTGTAGCAGCTGTGATTTCCCATTGTTAGTTTTCAGTTTGTGATGTTGCTGTCATACCAGTGAGACCTGCCCTAAGATTAGCTAAGTGTCAGGGATCCCACTGAGGAAGCACACAGATTTTGTGTGTCATGTCAAAACTTCCTTTCTTAGTACATTTAAGCAACATTTCCAAAGTATTTCACATGTTCCCATATAATCTTCTATTCGGATAGATTATTAAATATGTGTTCTTAGATTTGTGTGGCATGTTGTGGAATGTCTTTTCAGATCAAATGCATTATTCATTGATTATTTATAACCTATAAAAAGTATTTCTGCATGGTATATTTAGCTGGGAAAAATACCAGACAGATAAGTCATGCTTATTTAATGCTTATTTATTAATTCTAGTCCTGTAGCCTTAAATTTTAAAAATTTAATACATGTATCTGTGAAATTGCTCACACATCTGAAGGTTGTGCTCTGACTTTTTAAAATTTTCCTCGTTTTCTTATATTCAGTGAGAACTAGTGATCAGATTTCAGTTATGTGCAGATTATAAAGAATGCACCTCCTAATTCAGCCTGTGTTCAAAACTCACAAGTTTCAATAGTGCCGTGTGTTAGTAGAGCTAAGAGCTTTTGTATCAAAAAATCTCACCTGTAGAAATCAATTTTGTTTATGGTAAAACGTTGGGGTTGTGGGTACTACAATTTTAAAGTGCTTTGAGGAATTATTTTCCTTATCATAACCACCTTGAGTGCAGTTTACCTTAGAAGTGTGGTGTTGGGGTAGTTAGGACTTGGCCTAGTAGTGAGTGAGTGGTTACACATCAGACAGAGTTGTTACTAATTTGTTTCAGCTGGATCTGTGTGTGATCTTTGATTACTCTCAAAACAAATGCTTAATACATGTGTTTAATGTCATCAGCCAGTAGATGATGCTGTTGGGTGTGTAATAGCCTAGGTTTGGAATCTGACAAGATATGGCAGGACAGAGAAGTTTTAAGACAATGAAGTTGTTGGCTTTGGTTTCTAATGTAGCAAGAACTCCATCCTTTTCTTCTTCCTGGAAGAGCTACATAAATTCTGCTGCTACTGAATTATTGACAGTCAGAAAGGAAGGTGATAGTCTAAAAGTCATACTCATTTATCTAGCAATTTTTTTCATGGTTCAAAAATTTGTTATTTTTCTGTTACTTTTGTTAGTCAGGAAAAAAGGCTTTATTTTGTATTGGCTGGAAAATGAAAGATACTTTTAATCGAATATTAGAAATAATTGTCATAATTGAAATCTTACAGAATAAAGAAGATCTCAAATCTGGAGAACCTAAAAAACCTTGATGTTTTAGATCTTCATGGAAATCAGGTACAGTACAATAACTTGATTGCTTATGTTTGTTGTGTAGACACCATGCATTTGCTGTGTCTTTTACCAAAATATTGTTTTGTGAAAGGGAACTGTTGTCATGTTTCGCAGCTCTTGATGTCACAGAAGTCAGTAAGTTAATAAAAGGTGTCATGATGTTTATTTTGAATGTTTGTACCAGTCTTTTAAGAACACTTTTAAGAACACTTGTACTTTGTGTTGTACTTCAGGAAGGTTGCAGTGATTAGAATGCTGAGTTAGCTGAGTATGATGGCACTCATGCCTGCACAGCAGTAACCTACCACAAGCAGTTGTAGTGTAGCTAAAGTAACACAGTCTTAGAGCTGCTATACAATTTTTGTATGATTGATTGCTGTTTCTGCTGACAAAACCAGATTCCCTACATACAAGTAAAAGAGAAGAAAAAGACAAGTTAGCACTGTAGGGACTTACAGGTCATGCAATAGGTTTGTGGCTTCTTTAAATCCCATTATTTGAACAATGAGCACGTCGTACAGTGGCAGAGGCAGTCTAGCACCAGGTGATGGCAGTGCCCTTTGAGTCTTGGCCATCTCCAAACATATTTATTCTCAAGTGGTTGTTTGAACAAAACAATCCTTTTTGTATTGCTGTTGGAAATTTGATGGGGGGTTATGTTTTTGATAAAAATACTTGCAGAGTAACACTGCAGCTGTGGCAGTCAGAACATTTTCCCAGCACAAATGAAGGCATCACTAATGAAATGAAACACATCTTGCACAATTCTTACAAGTGATGTAGATCTGACATTTTTTTGTCTTCAAGTATCTATATAACTATTTACATTAACTGCAACTTTACTAGGAGTTTTGGGCTGGTTGTTGCTGGATCACCTTCATAATGATAGGCTTACTTTGATAAAGAGAATGTAACAAATTGCCCTATGTCAATAATTAACATTAAGTCTTGCAGTTTAGTAAGTTATTTAGATGTTTTCATTGTAAATGTAGATGTGAAGGGCACAAATGTTTGGAAATGGAGTTAGCTATTTCCTTTTTTGGTAGATTTAGTGTATTTTTCATGTAAAGACCAAATAAAGACTATGAACTTATCTTCTATAAATAAATTATCTTTCTCTTCCTTTCTAGTTAAAATATAAGCATGTTTTCCTGTTTGTTTTTTTCCCTACCTTTGAAGAATTCAAAATTTATAGCACCAATCTGCCATCCCATAGTATTAGTTATTTTTGAAGGCTTAAAGAAGAAATGAAGGGAAAAAATTATGTGTTTGGTGCATCTTAGTGGACTAGTGCCTTGTTTTGAAGGCTGGGTTTTGTTGTTTTCTTATATAATACTGAGTAAGGGAGCTCCTTTAACTATTTAACTATTTACCTTAAAAGGTATTTCTTCTACATTGCAAATTTCTGAAGAACAGTCTTCAGCAACATAATTGGCTTTGAGAACTTCAAAATACGGTCTCTCATGTTTAAGAATGCAGCAATTTAAACAACAGATCAGAGAAGTAGAGCCAGACTTATCTCAGTGATGTTCAGAAAAATAAAAAAATAATTGAGCATTGTGATGTACAGCATCTCTTACATGTTACCAGTGATCCCAGGTGAACACTGAACAATTAAATCCTGTGCACAAAATATAGGCAAAGTATTGGAAATACACTAGATTAACTGTTATTAACACAGTAATATAGACACATAGAATTGCATCATTCAGGGACTCTACACATGAATTTTATTCTAGAATGCTTTAAATATGAAATGTAGTTGGAGTAATTTCCTGTGTTCTGCTTAATTCTGTGAATAATTTTTCTTTCCAGAAGTTCAAGATGTAAGTAAAATTATGCAACCTGATTTTTTTCATGCATGAACTTCTTTTCATTAATCTCAGATTTTTTTTAAAAAGATGCAATTTTCATTTGTGCAATTTAATTATTGATGGGTGATTATTTGGTGCATAACAACATTTTTCTGAATTCTATTTCATAGTAAGGTATGCAAAGATAGAAGTGAATGAGAAAATAAACAGTATTTTTGTTCTGTATTCACAAGTAGACTTTGACTTGTGTACTAATTCCTTTTTGATATTATATAAGTATTATTTGAAACATCCAAAAAGAAGTGATAATAGCTTGTATTGTTTCTTACTTAATAGCCCATATGAAAAGCTGGTGTACCTTCATGTCTGCATGCATAATTGAAACAGGGAATTCAGTAGAGCTAATCTTAAAGCTTAGCAAAGTGGTAAAGAGTATTTCTATATGTTGCTGATGGAATCATTATCTTTGCAATAGCAGTGAAATACCAGGATTAATATTCTAGACTGTGGCATTCTAGCTGGGCAGACATCAGCAGAGATCTGTGCTCTTCATGCCAACTGTCTGCTCTTGGGGTTGCTTTTAAAATTCTCTGTATAAATATCTTTTAAATAGTGGTATTTTCTGTTCCTCTTGCTGCAATATTTTTGTATAAATTACACATAAATGGACAGTTTAATTAGCAGTTGAATCACAAGTTTAAGCACCTAGAATCAAAGATTTAAGATGTTATTTAATTTTGGCCTTGCTATCTACTTTTGTATGCTTTTTAATTGAGAAATTGTTGAAATATTTCTTATAGCAGCATATTCCAATCACAGACCTACATGTACACATATATGTATGGATATATGGAAATTACCAACAAAATGAGATGTTCTCAAACTGTTAAATTATGGCTACCTTACCTCTTGTGTTCCAGGGGCTGCTAGACACTTTCTGCAGAATGGCATGGCCACACTTGCACTGGGGTGAAGCAGCAGGGAGTTCCATGTCAGTGACAGCAGGCCCTCTGTCCTGCTCTGCACTTGGCACTGTTGGCCTCCTGGAGGAGGGATGGTGTGCCTGGGCACTGGGTGCTGAAAGGGGCTTACAGAGATGCTAATTCTGACTGATGATACATGTTGGTAGCTCTTAGCCAAAATCTTGAGGCTGCTGAAGTATTTTCTAGAGGAAAACCTGCTGGCTTCTTTCTGCCACCCAGCTTGGGTTTCACTGAGAGTACCCTGCTGTCCCTTGTGCAGTGGCTGTTCTTCTCCCAGGGTGCAAGTCAGGCAGAAATGGAGGACAGATCCCACACTGCCATGAGAAATGACTGTCTGAATAGAGAGCCTTGTGTGGATCACTGGGAAACATTAACAGCAGGAAACAAACCCATACTGAATCATCAGAGCAATAATCAGTGCCTCTGCAAAATACAATGGTATTTCTAGAAATAAAAACTAAAATTAAGCATCATTAGCTATTATTGCTCTTTTTATGCCTCTTTTTTTTTTTTAGATTTGCTTTGTCATTATCACCCGAGTCTTTAAAATAGGTTATAAAGTATAAAAACAAGCATCTACCAGCTGCCTGTTTATTGTAATTCAGTCTTTGTTAGGTCCCTGCCTTTTCTAATCCCAGGAAGCTAAGTGAGTGTCTTTGCAGACAAATAAAGACTCAGCCATGCACAAAATTCCCCCCTTTTGGCATACCATGATTCCATCAGTGTTGTCTTGGTTTTGAGTCTTCAAAGTTGCTGCTACAGAGAAGCATAGCTGTAATAACCTGATTTCTGATGGGATAGAAGGAAATGTTGACTGAATTTTACTGCAGGATAGCAAGAAAAATGTGGGTAAATACTTGTCTGGATCTCTGAGTATCGTGGTTTAGAGAAACACAGGCACACTCTTGCATGAAGCTGATAGTTCATGTACACTTTTAGAAAATGTGTGTCATATATGTATATATATATACACATATGTATTTTACATCCATATAAAACACAGTGTGCATGTTTATCTTATCTCTGACAGATTGCTAAAATAGAAAACATTGGTCATTTGAGTGAACTGAGGGTGTTAAACCTTGCCAGAAACCTCCTAACTGTTGTAGAAAACCTGAATGGACTGGATTCACTCACAGAGCTCAACCTCCGTCATAATCAAGTCTCTGCTATAGTAAGGAGCAAAACCCTTGTTCTTCTTTTTCTTTTTCATTTCCTTTTCTTTGTTTTTGACAAAATGAATCTCTTGTCCTTCTCTTTTTAATTTTTCATTTCCTTTTCTTTGTTTTTGACAAAATGAATGTTCACTGTAACTTCTTTAAACCATATCAGTGTTTCAGATTTTTGACTTTATTATTTATTGAGATTATCTCGTGTTTCCTCATATTGTGTTGCTTGTATTGTTCTGCTGCAATACTTAATTGTAGAACATAAAGGTGAAACAAACACATTCATTTTTGTGTTATTTTCTTTAAATGTGATCAGGGAGACTGGACTTAGATGACCTTTAAAAGTCCCTTCCAACCCAAATTATGCTGTGATTATTTGATGACTGGGAGTGTTTCAAATCTTGAAAGTTCATGATGTTGCTTGGGGAGGGGGGAAGAGGTTTTGAAAAAGCTTTGTGGTTCTTATATGCAAATTTAGATACTCTTCTTCCATACAAGTTCATGTTCAAGAAACAAATCTCCATTTCTCTAGCTTAGCTAAGCCATAAGACCATCTTAAATCTCATCTTAATTTGCTGGGGCAGTGCAGAGAAAAAAGGTATTGATTGTTAGGGCAGAGTTTTCTAATGGAAGCTTTAACCCAGCATTTTAAGTCTTCATATTCTAAAAATTAATATTTTCACTTTGCAATTTGAGTTCTATTTCAGATATGGAAGTGGATTATTCAAACGAGAGCTTTTTAAAATAAAACAGATTACTTAGATAGCTACCTTTTTCTGGCCTGCATAATTATTTTAGTTCCTGGTTCCCTGTTGCTGCTGAGCCTGTCCTTTTTTTTCAGTTTCTGCTATTTGCCAAATAGGAATTGTTTTTACATCTCAAAAATGAGAAATTCCTGCTCATTGCTGGTTCTGTCACTGTACCTTCCCCTGTGTCAGTGATGTTATCTAGAATTCTCTTTGCTTGTAGCTTCTGCCTTTTCAGTCCTCTCAGGTGCAACTTGTACTTTCTGCTTGCTTTATGCTGTCATAAGTGGAGAGTCAGCAGAAAATTTAAATTAGTGACTTACAGACTTGGATTCTGTGCTGCATCTCAATATTTTAGTGTTTCCTGGCAGAGACAGGAAGTCTTCTGTTTCAGAAGATGATGTTCTCTTCAGGGAAATATTTATTTTACTTGTTGGCCTGTGGGGTTTTTTAAACTGTTCTTGTTGTTGGTATCTTTTTGGGTTTTACTCTGATTAAATTCTAAGGAAATACAGTTTTGTGAGTGTGAATTGTTTTATTTTTCATTGAATGTTAATTTTAGCAAGTATGGCACTAACTCTGTTTTTAAGTTTTGGACATATTATGCTGTCTAAAACTCTAAGTAAATATGGCTCCTAAAATAAAATATTTTTCCTTATGTTAATGATAGGTGTTGTCTTTTTCTGTGTGTACAATAATGTGCATGTGTTTCTTTTATATTTGTTTGGTTTGTTTAAAATGTTTTCAGATTCTGCTATAGGATATTCCTAAAAATGCAAAAATATGGAAAGAAATGTATCATTCTATGGAAAGAATACCCAAGATAGTTTATTTCTGGAGCACTCGAGTAGCTGAAGGAGGGTGGTTATATTTTTTTAAGATGAAGTTTAAGTTCATGTGATTGACTGTGAAGGTGGAGGAGATACTTTAATCATGATGTTGTTAAGCTGTTGCACTTAGCTGCAAAATAGTCACTCCTCAGCTCATGAAAAGGATTTGGTTACTGTGCTTTAGTTACTCAGTTACTGTGGCAATGCTCATTACGAATCAAGCTTTTTAAACTTGATTATTCCTTCAAATGAAAGAATCTAAACTTAATTTTAAAAAATAAATTGCTGCCCATTGCAACTTACTCTCTGCCCATTGCAGTTTACTGTATTGAATAACTAAAGTTATCCAGCTGGGTTGTAGCTGGTTTCAGGAATTGAATCTGCAATCATCCTTTACAATCCACTGGCCTTGGACTACCAGTTTAGGGACTGTTTTTGAGCTTTGCACTACAGACTGAAAATCCTAGAATCATAAGCAGTTATTTTTGTAAGAACGAACTGCGGTTGATTCAAAGCTGTAGGATTTGCAGAGCCAGTTCTGGGGCTTGATATATGGCAGAAGCATCTTACAGAATTGTATTCAGAGAGTCTGACTTGTCAGGAGAATAACAAACAATAAATGGTGACAAAGAGCTCTTATGGCACCAAAAGCACAGATCTATGCACACATTGAGTTATGAAATATCTACTTATTTTCCATCCAGTTGTGAGTTGGGGCCTCTGTTAGGAAGATTATCTATATTTGTCTTTGAAAGACTGACCTGCTTGTTTGCTTTAAGGTATTAAAAATTTAGCATTTTGGGTTTTGTCATCTGCAGCTTGATCTTAGACTGGAAGGAGGACTGGTCAAGGTGTTCACCATTTCGTCAAGAAAGAGCTCCTGCCCTCTGTCCACCTCACTATAAGACTTTGTATTAAAATTTAAGTAGCTGGAGATTTTTTGTTTTGTTTTTGTTGTTGTTTTTTTTTAAACAATCCCATCTAGTGTTTTCTGCCATACCTATGAGACTTGCAACATTTTACAACACAGCAAAACATCATGCTAGGAAATTTGTCTTGCAGGGTAATTACTTTGTGTTCCCCAGTGATTGGTTGAAATCATTGCTGCTTAAGCATTACTGTGCACAACCCTATAATGCCTGTCCTCATGTGAGTATCCACCTGTATCATCATGAACACCAAGTTTCCTTAGGGACAGAGGAGATACCCAAATGCACCTGTTGTGAACTCGAATTTTGCATGGTCTGATCTGGGAGGACTCAGGACAACTCTGAGCCAGGAGTTTTTCACCTGCAGACTTGATCCCATAAGTCTTACTCATTGTATCCAGTGGTGACTCTCAGCAGCTTTGTTAGCTTAAATTCAGTGTTTTATTAATAGGAACTACAAGGTTTGTTTGAACTGCCTTTGTTTACCTGTTTGGAATGAGCTGTTCTGGACTATGTAGTCATGTCAGAAATCTGATAAAAGGAGGAAGAGTTGTAGGCTAAAATGAAAACACTGAGCTCTGATTCTCCTTTCCCAGGTTTGTGTCCTCTGGTTTCAAGTTGGACTATGATCATTGTTAGGGTAAGGAGATGCAGGCTTAGAACTGAGTAGTTAGGTGTGAATGGCTTGAGTCCCTGCAGACTGTGCTGTCTGTCTGATAAGGATGTATATTTCACAAATGAAGTTTGGTCTTAATATGTTTCATCTTACTAATATTTGAGTTATTTGCTATTTAGAAGCTTTCTGCAAAGGTATTTAGTGGCAATATTAAATTTAGAGTTTCTTATTCTGTAAACTCATACCTTCTTCTAAATGTTAATTGTGAAGGTTGTAAAGGTGACAGAGTCCTTCAGGTCATTCTCTGACTGGAAAGTCACTGCTGTTTGGCAATGCTAATTACTGCTGTATTGCACCTCAAAAACCTTATTTCAGCAAGCTTTTTTTTTTTTTTTTTTAAGCATGTTTATCCTGCAGCTTAAATGCTGAGAGAGCACCTTGGCTTATTTCCCAAAAGCCTGTTCAGAAAGCAGCAGCAGTATCCTCCTTTTCTTTAACACGATTTGCTTTGCAAGTGATGCAGCGTGTTCTGCAGAGTGGGATCTGCACTGAAACACTCCCTTGCAGTCTGCATTAGGGAGAGATGGAGCTGCACGTTCAACAGAAATCAATGTTGCAGCAAGGTTACAGCATTTAGAAATGAGAGCATTTCATCAGGCCAAGTAAAGAGGCTCAAAAGCCATTTTCATCTGCTGAATTTATGCCTATCTTTTCTTTCTAGAAAGATGTGGATACTTTGCCCTGTCTCCAGCGTCTCTTCCTCAGCTTCAACAATATATCTAGGTAAGGGGAATAGTTTGCTTCCTATCAGTAATTTGAAGTATCCTACTGGAGCTGTATTTCATGAAAATTTGATTCAAACACTGTGAGTACAGATCCTTTTTTCCTTCCCTAACATATCAGATAAAAACAATCAAGCCATTGTGTATTTTCTTCTTTAAGTATAAAAATTCTTGAAAGCCTTTGCATTTAAATGTTGTTATACTATGTGTATTCTACCAAGAAACATATTTTTAATTTATTATCATACTGTTTATAGTGGTTAAAATTAAAAGTGGATTTGTAAATATGATGTTTTGCTGTTAACCTAGTTGTCTGTTAAAGCAGCATGATGCAAGGTACAAATAATATTTAACATTCCATCACTGTATTTCTGGAGTTGTGCAAATTGCTGAGTCAGATTCTGCTTGCTATGGGTAAATTATTTCATGCTTGTGTTTTACTTGTCCATGTATAAATGAAGTCTGAAAGGTATATTCATGATTCCCTTTCAGACCAGATGGCAGAAGCAAAATAGCTCAACTCACAAAGCTGGGCTTCTATAGTTTCAAGTAACTAAGAGCATTTTTTTATAAATAGAAATGTTTGTCTTCTGTGCCTTTTCATATTAATGCATTTCTGAAGTCTGCCTTTATACTCGTGCCAGTACTTGAGAAAAACCCTAAGTGCCTGCATTATCTTCAGTTTGGTATGTCCTTTTTTTTAATCCCTTGATCACCAGCAGCTTTCTTTGTCTAGAATCAAATAATTAAATGTGGGGTAGGAGAAGATACTTCATGTTCTAATTACTGGAAATGCCATGCTATTCTTGTGGTATCTGCTTGCTCTGTAAAATGTACTTAGCAGGAGCTTTTATTGTAGTAGCTACTCAAACATTTTAAATTGACCTGCATTATGTGTCTTGCAGACAGCTCCAACCTACTTGTCTGTGTTTCTTAGGTTCTTAAAGTACAAATGCAGTACATCTTAAATACTCATGGATGTTAAACACTTAAAAACAATTCAGAGATGAACTGCAGGAGTCTTTCTTATGCTTTCCCTCAGTTAATTTGCTAGTCTTTTTATTTTACATTTTAAATTGGCAAAGTGAAGAGAGGGGGTTAGCATTTTGCTGCTTTTGAATCATTTCCAGAATTGAGACTTGCCTTTGTTTCTGGCTTTCTAAAAAAAGTCTCAGGTTGGCAGGAGCAAGGAGGAGACTGCAGCAGCTTGGCTCCCTGGCTGTCAGGGAGCATCACTGCAGTCAGGGAAATTGCCCTGTCTTTTTATGGACTTGGTGTCTTTTGTGTAGCTTTCTGACTGCTTTCTCATATTGTTTTATGCAAATTCATGTTATTTTTACAGTACTCAAAAAAGGAAAAATGTTTGGAATTTTCTGTGAGGTTTTGATAGATTTCTCAAGTTTGTGATCAGTTGCTTGCTTCTTGTCTCTATATAAAATTATTTGTCATATATCCATGGGGGCTTTAGTTGGTCTGTTGGTAGATCTAGACTTAGGTTTCTTGTAAGCTAGAAATACTTATCTGGAACACATATGGAAATATATAATTTAGTTTGAGTTTGCAGTTGGAATAGTATAAAAAAATCTTAATGTTAAACAAAAGATATTCCATAAATTTTGTATATGCATGTAGGTAGATAAGTGGATGGATAACTAACTCTCTATTTATCAGTCATTATTTCAAATCACACAAATGAAAAATTTCTTTTAATCACGTTCAGCTTGGAGTTTTTTAAATAACACATTTTACTACATATAGCAGTTCTAAAGGCTAAGTCCCTCTAAAAAATTTGTTATTTAGAGTTATGTAGTAGATATGTTTTCTACCAGGGGAGTAATTAAATATTACAAGTATATTCTTGATCATCTGTGATCTGATGCTTGGCTTGATACTCACTGATATGACTGAGGAAGTTCTTTGCAACCATAACACCAGTGAACTGCTGTGCTCTGTCTGACCATTCCTACACCCTTTTAAATGGTTTTGTATGCTTTTGAGTCCCTTACCCCATTTACTCTGGGCCATAGGGTGATTTGAGAAAGGATTTTTCCCCAAAACATCTCTGTCTGTACAACTGAATTTTGTTTGACAAGCAAATTGGTGCACAAATACTCTTAATTGATTTATCTGTAGGTGCATTCAAAAAAACCCCTGCAAATGAAAACAATAAAATTGACAGAACTTGAATATATTTGTTAGCATTTCATTGCAGTATTTTATAAATGTTCATTTTTTAAAATAGCATTTTTGAGGCAATGCTTTCATGGAAAGGTTTTCTTTTTCTATTTTTGCGTCAGTGAAAATACTTGAGTCTTAAATTGACACTGACATATTGATTTAATATTTCAGTAGAAGACTCAGGGATGCCGTTAAAAATTGTCACTATTTTAGGCTTGAAGATATACCATGGGTTTAATCACTATGTTCTTTTTACCTCATACTTCAGGGAAGGGCTCAGAGTGTTGCTGCTTCTTTGCAGAACTTTTAGTAAAAAAGGATATATTGGCAAGATAATGTAAGCTAAAACTGAACTGGATGCTGACAGGAAACAAAGGAAGTCCTGTTTTTGGCTTCAGCCCAAACAATCTCAGCAGTTACACACTGAAGGCATTTATACCTGGTGGCTGAAGGCAATATCAGTATATAGAACTGGTTATAAAGAAATGGGAGAAATCCCATTTTTAATTTGTCATGTGGCACAGGGAAGAGATTGCAGTAACATTTGCAAGAAAGATTCGCCACAGAGAATCAGAAAGGAAGTTATTGCTCATGTTTGAACACGTGAAAGCAGGGAAGACCATTTTTTAATCTTGGAAACAAAATACATATTTTCAGTGTTACACTGCTGTCCAGGTCAGCATTATGTTGGCTTTTTCATTTAATCTAGGCATATGGAATGAGTTGGATACAAGCTCATGAAATTTTTGTTCTTCATTTGGTTGCTGAATTGGAAACCTGAGAGAAGCTATGTTCTTAGCCTAATAAAAACAAAAAAGTACCATTTTACTCAGCAAGATGAAAATTTATAAATGCATTGTTAAATGCTTGAATAAAAGCAGGTAAAGGGGAATGAAAGGTTGATGGTAGTTATATGTCTTTTTTCATAGGTAGTTTAGTAGTTAGAAACATGGAAAACTACAAGTTTTCTTCTTGGAGTATTTTTGAACATAGAGTTCCTTCTCAGGTGTTCTTTCAGACTACAGTAACTACATTGCCTTCCTTCTCTAATCAGAGCTTTTCCCCTTTGTGCAACATGCTTTCAAAAATTGATGCCTCTCAGGTGTTCTTTCAGACCACAGTAACTACATTAGAGAAGGCCTTCCTTCTCTAATCAGAGCTTTTCCCCTTTGTGCAACATGCTTTCAAAAATTGATGCAAATGCGTAGAGAAGGAGCAGCTGTCTCCCTAAACAAGCAGGTTAAAACAAAGATAAATATTCCCCTGTCCTGTGGATGTGTGTCACTGGTGCAGGCTGAGCTCCAGAGTGCTCTGCTGTTAAGTGATTGCTGCATTCTGATATGAGAAGGAGAAATGGGTTTGTGTCCTTTGGCAGAGGGGAGAACTGGGTGCAGGACTAGGAGCATACACACAATATGGAAAACTGATCTATTCTCAAATTATCAGAAAAAAATTTCTGATAATTTAGCTCAAATTTGTGACATTTCTGTGTTGCTGAAATTACAATTTTAGCAAAGGTAATTTATGTAAGAAGAGGAACAGGAATGAGAGGTGGTTGTGTCTTGCAGGAGAAGGTCTTTTGGAAAGAGAATCAGACATTCCACTCGAGAAGATTGACTGAGGCAGTCTGACCCAGCACCATCCAGAGCTGCTTTGTATTTCCTGAGCAGGTTAAAGGCTCCTTTGTGGTGAACAGGGGCTGGAGAGAGAGAGCCTGGAGATGTGGCCTCTGATTCCTGTTGGGTGGTCACCACGGGGCTCTGTCCCAGCAGTCTGTGTGCTGGGGAGCCAACAGAGGCTTGGTTGTAAACTGTGCAATCTGTTTGGGAATGTAGCACATTCAAGCTTTAATTAGTTTAGGATTAGGATACCAGTGTGACAAGTACAGTATATGAACTTTTCTAAAGTGGAATTTCTAAAGCTCAAGTTTTTTGTATGTGTATACAAAGATGTGAAAACAGTTTTTTGCACTACTGTTTCTTTCTATAACTGATCTGCTAATAGGGCAGCTAAAAGCAGGATAAAGCAAGCACATCTGTTTTTAGGTCCAGAGTGAATGTTCTGGCATGCTGAAGCAGTGAGAATTTCAAAGCACAGCAGTATCTGTAAGTGGAAGGTCTTGAAAACACTAGCAAGCTTTCAACTTTTCTGTCATTTCCTGAAGAAATAGTTTTTACTAAAAATCTGTAGATCATATGTAATGAAAGAAGTACTGTTTGGTTAAATGTTTAGTAGAAAGTACTCAGAATAAAAATATTTAATGCTTTTAAATATACTTTAAAATAATTTTGAAGACCAAGATTTTCATGTTTTTCAAGCAAAATATGTTCTAGCTCAATGGAAGTTCAGACTGTGGGGTTTTTTGGTCTTACATGTTTGAGTTTGCCTTACTAAATTCTGTGTCACTTGGGAAGAATATCTTTTATCTTTAGGACATATTGAGTGTATATTTTATGTAATATGTCAGACTGATCTTCCAAAAATGCACTTCCATAAGCTGTTCTCTGGAAAGGAAACGGGATCATGAAAAGAAGCAGAAAATAATAATCGAGCTTTAAATATGTGTACGAAACAGCCAATCCTTCAGGTATCCTAAGAACTTTCACTGTCTGTCACAATTTACCCACAGTTCATTTTCCATTGGTTTTTAGGTTGTTTTCTTGCACCAAGCACAAAGACAGTAATATCTTCCTCTTTACTGTCACTTTTCTGCTGTGCCCTTTGAGTGCACAGTGCAGCAGCTCCTTGCATGCTGCACCAATTGCACCAGAATAGTTATTGCAACTTTATTCAGTGACAGTCTCTGAAATGAACATCTGTACTGCATATGTTTTCTGATCACTAAGCTCAGGGCGTACCTAAGGTCTGACTTGACTTAAGGCAGACTTGACTTTGGAAGGCCAGAGGACGTAAGGATGGTGCAGTGTCATACATACATTGTAAACATGCTAGGGAGTCTTATTTATTACCATAACTGTTCAGCTTTTTAAATTAAAATCCAGTCAAATAGTTGTCTGGTGTTTAAAAATACAAAATATCTGAGCTGCTTTCTTTTCACATTTCATTTTCAATGAAAGGAGCACTACAGAGGTTATACATCTCTAAATGCCTTTTACACAGGTCAGTTATTTTTTGGCAGGTAACCAAATCTGATGTGTTCTAAGAAGGCAGCTGGTTAGAGTTTGTAGGCTGAACTCAAACTAATGGACTAATCTGATTTGAAGATTATGATGCTTTTGTAGTTGTTTTACTTCCAATACTAATGATGATTCAAACACCTAGGATTATTCTGTGATATTTGTGGTTGGCTTTCTTTGCTTGTACTTTCCAGGTTTTTCATGCTGCCTCTGATGGCAAATACACCTATTATATTTCTGAATATGAATTTAAATGTATCATATTTTAGCAGGGGGGTTTGATTTAAATACTCCTATAGTTCTCCTTATTCTGCATCTCTTTTTACCTGTATGTGAAAAGAATAAAAAGTTTACCACCAGCAGCTGTTGGTGTTTCAGAATACTTGTATTTGTCATATGCAGTATTGATAGGTGGAAGTGTTTCAGTACAGTTAAAATATTTATGTTCTTTCCTTAAGAAATAAAATCTTCCACCTCAAAATTATTCCTACTCCATGACATTAAAACTTTAAACTCTTTTGGTTACAGTTTTGAGGATATTCTGTGCCTTGCTGATTCCTCATCCTTGTCAGATATCACCCTTGATGGCAATCCAATAGCTCAGGAGACATGGTACAAACACACTGTTCTCCATCATATGATGCAGCTCCGACAGCTAGATATGAAGAGAATCACAGTAAGAAATTTCTGTTTTCATCAAATTTAATAGATACTTCAAATCAGAAGTAAAATGCAGGGGTTTGTGTGTATGTGTATATTAACAATACAGGCTTTTTTCCTTTAGTATGGAATTGAATGGTGGATAGACATTACAATATTTAAAACTTTAACCCTTTTCTTTAGTTCAGTATAAAGTAAGGGTTTGCATTTTTACTTCATTTAACATGTTTATTTTGAAGTGGTTAAACTCCAGCAGCAAATGCTGTGTGTTCAGCTGCCTTGTGACATGAGAGAGCCTGCAAAGCTTTTGGTTAGAATTTTCCTAACAGTCTCTGCTGATTTGTTGTAGAGCTGAGAAGGAACAGCCCATTTCTTCCAAAGGAGTGGTCTGTTTGCCCTAAAACTTCTGTAATTGGTATCTTTTATTTAAGGATTTAATTGGTTTCTTTAATCAGCCTCCCTAGGGAGATCTAGTGATCAGACAATTTGTGTGTCTGTCTGTATTTCTCTCTTCCTAACCTACTCTCCCTGATACTTTCTGTTTCTGCTGCTCAAGTTCAAGTAACCTTGGTAAGGGAGAGGACTCACTACAGGCTTCTTGAAAATCCACTCCAGGGGATGAAGGACAATCACCAGGGTCTTACCATAATGTGACCTATTTTCTCCTTTTATATAAGAATGAGCAGAACTATTCTTCTATATCTACTCAAAAGTGATGTGTAGGCATGATTTTTTTACCAGAGAAATCTGTCCAGCAGCAAGCAGCAGTGATACAGTGGTAACTTTTTGGACCAGATGCTGATACATACACCTTCTTTTAAGTGCTCATTTGCTTTGTACAAAGGCTGTACTGCATTGTAAATTGCAGCTGATGCTTTTTCATAGAGCCAGTTAGGCTGAAAAATATAACATATGTGTGGAAAACATTAATGTTAGAAAGAAAGTGCTTTGGGACATGAGAGTTTTGCTTCCATTATTGAAAATACTAAATACTTGTCTGTTCACAGATATTGTAAGTTTCAGGGGTTTTTATATTTTATACTGGCTTCAATAATAATTTAATAATAACTTTTATTATGACTTTATACTGACTTAATAATTGCAAGTTACTTTGCTTTTAAAAACTTATTTTATCAGTATTATTTCAGAAACTTGAATTGCATAAAGAAAATATCTCTCTATCTTCCCATTTTAACCCTTGTCAAGAGAGGATGGATCCTGGTGGAAATATCAGTGATGGGTAAAACTGCAGAAAGGACTCAAACTCCTTTTTAGACTCTATGAGATCTGTATGGGGAAAAAGTCAGAAATTCACAGCCAGGGGAAGAACTTAATCTGGGTTTGCACCTTGTTAAACATCAGAGAATCAACCACAAAGACACAAAGCCATAGAAAACCAGGCTTCACCAGTTGTGCTGCTCATAAACCTACTTGTAAAAATAATGTGTTTTACACTTTTATTTGCCTTCTGTTTTTAAGCCTTTTAACATTTTTCTCCATGTAGAGGGTGCTATACATTTTCTCCTATAAAAACTGCTACCCAGATAATTGTATGACTTAAGAAACTGGGATTTAAAGAAAAATAACAAGTATCATGGGATCTGTGGTGAAATTAAAGAGCTGGCAATCCCAAATCCAGCCATTCTGCCTAGCACTGCAATATGCTGTTGCTGTCAGCTGGAAGGGTAGATCTAACCTGGTGGGGGAATGGACTTGCAGTGTTGAGTGTGTGATTTGCACTCTTGATTAGTGTAAGAAACAAAACTAAACTCTAATTACATTTATAGGATCTTTTCTTCATCAGCCTGGAGAACATTTAGGCATTTTGAACGTTAGCATTGCTTTGTTTTGTAACAAATTGAGAGCTGGATGATTGTTGGTTTTTTTTCTGACTAGGAATTCTTCACTAAGTTGTTCAGAAGCTTTTCTGCTCAAGAACTGAGTTTTACACAGTTGTTGTGATTTTAAATTTTCTTTTACTGAAGGATATTTTCAAAACTTTGTATGAGACTTAGAAGCTTCATTCATGTTTGGTTTCAAGGGGATACACCCTTTGGTGCCAGGTTCTTTCCACAAGATTCCCTGGAGAAAGGAGCTCTGGTGCAAAAATTTAATGACAACTGTCTCTGCCTTAGGGCACTATTCAGAAAATTAAAGGTGCCATGAAAACCAAAGATAGTATACTTGGAATAACATTTGTGCACTGTAATTATTCTAATACTGTTTATGTTGGGGTAGATTTGCCTTTAGGTAAGGGATTGGATTTAATTATGACAACTGTTAAACCCTGACCTGTGTGGAAGCTGATGTTTTCTTAGGCCACCTCATTCCTAAGCCCTTTTTGGATGTAAGATTCAAGCTCTTGAAGCACTGAAGCATAGACCCAGTTGTGATGACATCAGTGGAGGTTAAGCACCTGTAGTGCTTTTCACTTGTTCATTGTCCACACAAGATGATTTTCAGCTGAAAACCCAACCACTTGGTGTCATGTATCTAAAACATCAGCTCAATGGAAATATTTTGCTTTCTTGACCTTTGGTAGCTCAGTCTAAAGGCCTAAAGACTGGGCAGGAGGCTGAATTATTGTAGCTGGATGGACTCCTGTGTTCACTGGTGTTCCTGTCAGTGACTCACAGTTGCACCTTTACCTCACCTTGGCTGCAAGGTGATGGGACTGGATGAGTGGAATGGGCTTGTGCAGAGCCTCACAGTCAGAGCAGGCTCAGGGGGCATTTGTCATTATTTATCTTGGTTAACTTGGCATAATTGTTGTTTTTCTGGGCACTGAAGCTTTTTCACCCTGCTTTGTAGTTTGAACTTTTTCAAAAGTGGGCCTGCCCAGTGCTGCTTACAGTTTGATTGGGACCTATTTCTTTTCTTCCACTGTTTTGTACTAGTAAGCAGAGATTGTCTGCAGATCTGTAATAAAGTATTTAAATATGATTGAAATGTGTACATATTCCTTACTAAGGAGTTACATAACCATTTGCTATCCATCACTTCCAACAGACTTCCTCAAGAGAATTTGCTAAGTGTATATGTATATGTATATGTATTCCTACATGTGTGTGTAAATATGATGCAAATTTTTTTAAATGTTGCCAGATTGAAACCCAAGCTGTGTCTTTTTAGCAGTAAAGCTTTGGATTTTTCACTGAGGTTTTGTATGTTTTAGAAGCTTAAAGTAAGAGGGCTGTGTTTGATTTTGATTATTTGCTTAGGCATTTTGTTGCTGATCAGGGAGTAGATTCTACAGTCTCTCCACAACAGATTTCATTACTGTATTCCATAACTACCGTAGAGTGTTCAGAGGTGGTTTTTTTTGTTTGTTTGTTTTTGGGGGTTTTTTGGGTGTTTTTATCTCTCCACAACAGATTTCATTCCTGTATTCCATAACTACCGTAGAGTGTTCTGAGGTGGTTTTTTTTTGTTGTTTGTTTGTTTGTTTGTTTTTGGGGGTTTTTTGGGTGTTTTTTTTTTTTTTTAGTTGTTGTTGCTTTTTTTGGTGTGGTTTTTTTTTTTTTAGGGAGGGATCCCTGATAGTTTTTTCCTTTCTACTGGGAAATAAGGTGCTGAAGTGTGACTTGAATGGTGTCGTTTGCTGGAAGAGCAGCGGGGCGGCAGCGCGCGGCAGGGGGCGCCATGGGCCCGGCCGGGACAGACGGACACGGACAGAGGCACGGACACGGCAAAGGCACCGACAAAGGGCAAACCACTGACACAGCGCGGGGGCTCCGGCTCTGCCCAGACCCCTTCTTAAAGAGAAAGCATGACAGTAAAAATGAATTGTGGCAAGGTTATGTAGGGTTTTGTTACATAACTTTTTCGGTACTCTGGGAGGTTTTTTGTGGATTCCTGGGGAAAGTGTTTTTTAAGACTGCTTGCATGTGTTGTGTAGGATTAATCAAGAATGCACATGTAGATGTGACCCTTGATGTTTATTCAGAGATTTTCTCTATCACTCTGTCTTTATGAATACTGAATATTTTATTTTTTGGCTAAGCTAGCTTCTTTTAGAAAATGATTAGTGTTTTTAAATGTCTGTAATTAGGATAAACTCTTGATCAAAGAAAAAACTCTCATCCAGTTAATACTCTCATTAGAATGCACTTTGCATTAGTCGATTTTGGTCTTTGCACAGGGACGGTGCTGGCAGGGAGGGTCCAGGGCTGGCTGCAGCGGGGCAGCAGAGCCTCCTGCATGGACACTGTCATAAGGGACACAGCTGGGCTGGCTCAGGGGCAAGCTTTGGGAAGCAGGATAGAGCAAGAAGAGACTTGTAAAGCTGAGAGAACTGATTTAGGGAACTTTATGGATGATTGCTTTAAAACTTGGGAAAAAAAACTACAGCAAGTTGTTTTTAAATGAATAAAATTAATGAAGGCTTATTTTCTATTAATGCAATTTTGTTATCTAGCTCTCACCTCCACCAGTGTGAAACACAACACCAGCTCAGTTAGTTTGAAACTGAGTCTCTGATGAATGGCCAGATGTTTTCTGCCAAATAGGATGGATATTTTCTGCTTCCTCTTCCTTGGTGGTAAAACTAGCTTACATTTCTCTTCTTTCTACATACCAATTTAATATAATCAAACTTCTAGGGAACAAGAAAAGTCCCTTAATTTAAGACTTCTAAACATACTTTGTTATTTGATATGATCAATGTGTTGAAAAGAAGAAGATGAAGAGAAAAAAATATAAAAAGCTTGTTTCTTTAGCAAGCCTAGTTTAAAAGCATAGATACACAGTCAAATGAAGCAATTTAATAAAAAAATTTTCCCTGAAACAAATCTAACCTGCTTTCTAAAGAAAGAGATCACTAATGTAGTTTGCTAGTGTTTATATTTTATTTTAAGACTTTGGTTTTTACACAAAACACTAACAGACTAATGTAATGCATAATTGGAATAATGTTTGCAGTTCTTAAAATCCTGAATCATATCTTGAGGAACAATACCTTTTTATTTGCATTATTAATGATGCATTCACATTTGTGACATATTGCCTGCATGGGGTTTAGTTCATGATTTTCAGAGCCTGCCCCCTCCCATTCAATGCTGGCTTTCATTGTGTGGTACTTTGTTGCACTGGCATCTAGAAAGCCTTCTGTGTCCATGTGTGCTTTTATTTTGTTATTCAGTTACTGGTGATCTCCTTTAACATGCACTGGTGACCTGCAGAAGTCCTTCTAACCAGGATTATGCTGTAATTCCATGGCTCTAGCCCCTTGGAAATACCCTGTTTAGGAATAGCTTAAAAGCCCAGTAGCAGAGGTGGCTGCCATCAGAACTTCACCAGTGAAAGACAAGCTGCTTTGAGAATAAATAATTTTTTTTTTCAAGTTAGGGGCTTTCCAGTTAGTGTTCCAAGAAAATTCTTGCATACAATTGTGTTAGAGAAGCTCACTCTGTCCAAAGCCTCATCCTGACTGTGCACTGAGGTACTCCTCTTGTTTAATGTATGACATTAGGGCAAATTCATGGAGGGACAGTCTGAAAATCTGTTCTTTGACCCCTTTCCAGACTGATGCCAAATTCCATGGTGTGTCAGTGGGTTTCAGGGGGACTGTACACAGATCAGAGTAAGTCTGCTACATGCACTGAACTTCTTATGCTTTGGAAATGGTTTTCTTAAAAATGTAATGGCCATGCTAAGTGTGAAGTTCCTGTTTTATTTTATCTTCCAGTAAGCACTCACCCATGTGCTTAGGGGCTCTTACAATGCTCTAAACAGAGCCTGTTGTATTTATGTAGAAATTTTGACATGTCAATTTGTCTTACTGGTTGATGGTGCCTTCTGTTCATTTTTGTTTGTTAATTTTGTTAACATATAACTTTTCCAGAAAATGAAAAGGTTTGGACAGGAGCTTTCTTTTTTGAGGAAATGAAAACACTTTTCATATGTTCTGGGAAGAGGCTTCAGTAGAAACGCCCAAATGGCATGTGAAGTAAATCAAAATAAGTTAAAGTATGCTTCCCAAATATTTGTGTTGGAAAGACTCTACACTTTTTACTTCATAGTGAACATTTCTTTTGTTACTTGGAAAATATATGTTCTAAAAATACTATGCTGTGAGAATGTTTAAACTTCTGTAAACAAGGGGCATCCAGCCTAATATGGGTGTATTGCAGTATCAAATTGCTGTACCAGGAAAATGAAGCAGCTTCACTTTCATTGTTTAGAAATCAATGGCTTTCTTCTTGAGACTTCATGATTAGGCAATAATATTGATGAGGCATAATGGTTGTGGAATAGCTAACTTTGAAAATGTTCTGTTCTTCTCAAGTTCTGTTGCTGATTGAGAAAAGCCGGGCCCTGGAAACAGTTTATAATGATGAAAATTAATCCTGGATTATGATTCAAGCATAAATAGAACCCAGCTTTTTTGCTCTGTGTGTTTTTTTACAAAAAAAAATCCTGCTAATTGCAATAACTACTACGAAGATATGAAGATGTATTGCAATGCCATATCTAAAAATATTTTTCATGGTTACAATATGCTTTATACTTTTTCAAAGACTCTTACATATATTACTTTTAACTAGCTTTATCTTCAGCATTTTTATCTGAGTAGTTATTTATTGTTTATCTTGATTTATTTATAATTAAAAATTTGATTGATTTTAAGAGTATTTAGAAACATTAAGATAATAAAAATTCTAAAATTGTGTTAAAATGAAAATTTATGTTTCAAATACCAACACAATAACATAATTTATCAGTAATACTTTTCAGAACTGGCTTAGTTCCTCCCTTTAGGAATTTGTTTATCTTTTTTTCATCCAGGAAGAAGAAAGACGTATGGCATCTATTGCAGCAAGGAAAGAGGAAGAAAGGAAGCGTGAAAGCCATAGACAGACCTTGCTCAAGGTATTGTCTGTGGCTGCTCTAAGGTTACTGTAAACCAGTTTACAGCAATAATTTAGATCCCAATTTCTTTGCTGCAGATACTGTATTATATATCCCAATATGCCTCTATCTATTTTTACAGTTTCAGCAGTGCACTCCATGACTGAAACTCTGTTCAGTCAAATATGCAGGGTACACTTTAGCAGAAAGCCCATGTTGAACATGAGTGTGATATATGTCAGTGGATGGCAAACTTCATTTTCATAAATCCAGGCTAAAGTAAAGGACTTCTCCAGTGATTTCACACTCCTTGGTCTTTCCAGGTGAACACTGGCTGCAGCCATGCAGGGTGTTCTGAAGTAGTTTTTCCTATGTTTTTTCCCGTTGAATTTATTCCTTTCTGTGGATAGAGTGAAGGGGCCCTGAGGCCACAGGCAGACTCCAGCTGCTGTCTCTGTCAGCAGAGCTCTGATCTGTCTTATCTCCCAGCCCAGCTGGCCTGCGTGGTGCTGACACACAGAGTCAGAAGTGCCCCACCAGGGGAGACCCCAGTGCCCTCCAGAATGCTCCTCATGGGGCTGCTGACTGCATGAGATGTGCTCCTAACAGGAGACCAAAGATCACAAATCTAAGAGTGTCTATGTTCCATGTGCTGTGTGAATTTCACCATTTGGCTCCAAATCCCTTTTTTTTTGAGGGAAAAAGTGCCTACATTTTTTTTTGTCAGCCAGTAATGCCTATACAAACAATCTCTTTCAATTTGGAAGTCAAATAAACAAGAAATGTTCATATTAAGTTTCTGAGGTAAAATCATATTTCATGAAGGGGATTAGACTGGATTAGTTGCAGGAGGCCTTAAGAAGTGTAGCAAACATATAAAACTGAAAAATAAAAAGACACAAACAGAATATTAACAGTATGTTAAAAGATGTTTTAAGTATATCAAAACCCCCAAGACCTAAACATATGAATGGGGGGAAAAAATTTTGTGTCCAATGACTAAGAATATGTTTTGATTTCCTGTATATTTGTATCCTCGTATATTTCTGTTTGATTGAAAAATATTGATATAATAAAAAAAGACTTAGATACAGTTTGAGAGGTGGTTTTGGGTTTTTTAGGCAGTGTGTTTGTTCGGTTTTGGTATTTCTTCTTTCCCTGCTAGATATTGATGTATTTAAAGTATCTTCAGATTTGAAGTGTTGGTGATAGATCTTAGTAGCATCAAGAAATGGAAAATTAGTAAAGAATTTTCACACATGATATTGTGTCATGCTGTTGAAAATGTCTCTCTGACTAGGAAAAAAAAAGGTATTTATTTGTAGTTCATGTTCTTAACCATTGATGCAATGTTTCCTTGTTGCAGAGAGATTGCCTTGGTGGCCTACATTTTGAGATGTTTTTTGCTAGTGGAAAATTTCCTTAGAAGGAAAAATATTTTTAACACCTATGTCATCATTAATCAATTTCAACATTACATTTTAGACTTTAATTTTATCAAAGTATATTTCCTATCTTCAAAAGGTTAAGTGGCATAACAGTCAAATACAAATATTTTTCATATGATTTGATGATTTTGTTGTGAATGGGTCATTATGATTCAGGCTTTTTTTCCTGTTCCACACATTTGATTTGAAGGAAAAAAATATGCTCATAGATACAATATCCAGCAAAAAAAGTTGTCAACTATAGGTTTCTTCGTAGTAAAAAAATATTTAGAGAACCATGTTCTGCCATTTTCTTTTACCATCACATTTCTCCAACATATCTTATGCTATATGAAGTGTAAATAAAATTATAGGCAGTCAGTAGCAAACAATTGCTGTTTTCCTGTATGCACTGCTTTGAAAATGTTTATTTCACCAACGTAATCTCTTCTTTTTCCCTTGCTGATACTTGTCTGTCCAAACAACAGAATTTCTTCATCTCTTTTTCCAGACTTCTTTCTTACAGCTTCCAACCCGCTCTTCTGGGAAAGCTTGAGATGTACTTTGAAATGTATAGAGAATGTCATTCCTTTCCAACAGTGGTTGAACTTAATATTTACTGGAACAAGAGAAATTTGCTGCTAGCAGAATCTTCACACTTGTAAAATTTGCTTTGTGTAAAAGGAATTCATGGAAGCTTTTGAAGTTCTGTAGGAGTCCAGCAGCCCACATATGAGGGCTAACAAAGCAGTAGAGCTGTACAGTAATTGGGGTTGAGACCCTCAGTCTTGAGAACAAACAGAATTTTCTAAAGATTGTTGTGATAAAAACCACTGATGATTCCAACTTCCCTCCCTTTCTGTGACATGGAGCTCAGGCATTGTGGAAGTCTGTAAGTGTTGAGCACTAACCAGAGAGCATCAAAACTCCCATGGTAAATGGAACATGAGCTAGAGTGTTGAGCTCTTTAAAATGGAAAAAACTTGCAGAAGTAGCAATTTCTAAGTAGCTTAAGTTCATGCTTTCATATGTTGTGAATTTATTATGTTACTTTTCTTGTTTCTTTATTGCAAATTTTGTGAAATTATGTGCTGGCACTTATGCAAAGTAGCACTAGAACAATGCATTGATTTTAATGCATAACCACCAACCACTAGTACAGTTTGAAACAATTTAAACTGTTTTGCTTAAGCAGCATATTTCAGAACAAACAAATGTGTTGATCTGCCCTGTCCTGCCTTATGGTGACTTGTGTATCTTGTTTCAGGAAAAGAAGCGGCTAACGATTGGTAACATCGCTCGGCAGTGGGAGATCCAGCAGAACCAAATTGCTCTTGAGGCTTCTTTAAACAAAGATAAAGAAAATGAGCCCTGCCAGATCAATGGCAGTGCTGCATATGTATTTCCTGAAGAAAGCAGGTATTTTATTAGGTGATGCTTTTACCTGTTCAAGTCTTCAGTTCCAGGTTACTACTTCTCACCACTGAGATCTCGCTGTATTTCATTATCAAAAGTACTATATATGCACATGGTTTACTGTGCTTTTGACCATTAGTAATAAGTAACATGTTTAAAAAGAAATAGAACAGCAACTCATTGCCTAAAGAAGTGCAAGCTAAATTATTATGTGATTTTGCTAAATAAAACAACTTCATGTTTACAAGAAATGTTAAATGTGAATTCCTGAGCCTTCTTGAGGCTGTTTATTTCCTTAACAGCTTAGATTGTTGCCTTCAGTTTAAATGAATAAAATGATGTATGAGCATTATGAAGATTTGTAATCTCTTTGTCTATCAAGAGGTTTCATAGTTGAATTCAGGCTCTTAGTTTGAAATGCAGCATCTTGTGTTGGACTGCTTTCACACCCATGCAGTAACAGTAGCAGTTACCAGACTTAGTTTTATTCTCAAGATAATTTTAGTATTTTTTGGTTTAAAATATTACTTTTTCTTATTTGCATCTAAAAGAGTGGCCTTGTGGCCAGAAACCACTGCAGAACTTAATGAGCAGTGTATGCCTTGGATTGGCTAAAACCAAAGTAGCGCTTCAACCTTGGTTAGCTCGAGCAAATGCCTGAAAAAATAGTTTGCACACATTCAATAGCAAGTACAGCTTCCTGCTCTCCCTGCTCAATGCTGCAAATGTCAGGGATGCTCAGGAAGTCTTTGCCTCTCACAAGTAGGGCTCATCTGAGTTTCAGTCTTTTATGGCTAGAGCTGGTTCTTCTCTCCAGTCAAGTGCTACATCTTTTGAAACACTTTTTTTTAGAATTTTTAAATTGCCATCATCTTTTCTAGTCTTGTGCTTCCAAAGCTTTTTCCTGAGTGCATTTACCCACTGCTTTCTTGCCTGCTTGGTTTCTTTGCCATTTAATTCAGTGTTGGTAATCCCTCCCCCATGACCAAGTCAGTGTAACTGTGGTAGTTTGACTGTTTCTCTGTTAATGAACAAATTCCTATTGTTTGAGATATGATGCTGTTTTGATGTATGTGTTTTATCATAGTGAAGAACTTCAAGATGAGTTGCTAAGCAATAAAATTGCAGGTGAAATTCAGAATAGATAAGTAATTAGAGCTTCACATATGAACTGGTGAGCTCTCAGCACTTTCAGTTGAGTGAAATTTTAGAGTTATGATTGTTATTGTCAAGAGAACATCAGTCAAATGATTGCTACTAGTGAAAATATATTAAAAAGACTAAGAATGTGATAAAGAATAAAGTAATAACAATCATTACATAACTTTCTAAACCTGTAATTTGTGCTTATCCTGAGGTCTCTGTACACTTTAGGTCCAGCCAGGTGAGTGTATCATGTTGGAAGTAGGACAAAAAGAGACAGGATTTAGGAATACTTGGATTTATTGCTTAATTTTAAAATTGCTCTTGTGAATTGGAAAAGTCACATTGTTTGAAAGAAATGCTTGAGTTATTGCTTATGTCCACTTTTACATTTCACATAGCAAACAGAATGTGAAGGGGAATTTCTTAAATAAATACATTGTTTGAAGTCTTGTTTAGATGTCTAAAGCAACACAAAACATGCCAGGTTACTATTCTGAGCTCAAATTTTAAAGCCAATTATTAAATATAAATGGACTCTTTATTTAATTTGACCCCACTACCAACTCAAATACACTCAGACCCCTCCTGCTGAAGAAGTAGAACTAATACAGTGTTACTTGATGGAAGAAGGATTTTCCAGCCTTTAGTGTATTTGAACCAGATGGGCTGCTGAAAATAAATGAATGCTGAGAAATACCATTGAATTTGACAGTTGAGTTTTGGTAAAAGAAAGGACTGTTACTCAGTAGAGTGATGATATTATTTCAAAATCATCTCATTTATATCACTGTGGTTTTATTTCCTCTACAGATCTCTTGATACAATCCTGAGCAGTGCAGTACAAGGCTTGTCTGTTCTGGAGTCTCATTTAGTGGAGGTGGAAGGAGACACTCTTGGCTTGTATGGTGCTGGGGCACTGGAGTGCCTGGATCGAAACTGGAGTGTCCAAACAGCTGGAATTATTGCCACAGTCTCCTTTATGTTCATAGAATTTGATGAAATTGTCCAAGTGTTAGCAAAACTGAGGACAAAATTTCCTAATTGTGTGGTGAGCATGCCTCATGTTTCAGCTCTGACCAGCTATGGAAAATGGATTGTCTAATAGAAACATACTTTGGCATAGCCCCCTCACTAAGTGCTTTCATGTGAATAGATCCAGTTAAGAACTGCATATTTCCTGCTATTATAATGGTAGCCTTGATACTTGAAAATTAATCATTTAAATTTAGATTTATTTTCAGACTTATTTTTATTTCTTTTAATCTCTTTGACCTACCTAATTATTTTTAAGTTGCAAAATTTGCGTGTCAATTCAGTATTGTTGTTCTCTACTGTTATGGATCCATGGTATCAGGAAGACTTCATTTGTGTCATGAGTTCAAAGAGCAAATTGCTGATAGGATAAAAAGATGAAGATTAGAAGGAATAGCTAACTAAATCAGTACAGTTAATGAAATTCCTCTTTTCTTGATGGAGAAAAGCAACATGAATGAGAAGTCTCTTCAGTTTGTCTCTCTTTTTTTCTTAGTCATTCAAATCAGTCATTTTGATGCAAATAGTGCAATAGAGATAAAAATCATGAGCAACTTGTAGCTCAGATTGATTGGCTCTGGAGCTCCCTGCTGCTTCTCAAGATTTTGAGTATAACAAAACTTAATGGTTTAATTGAGACTGATAAATTTGTGGGGAGCTTAAGAAAAATTTATCTGTTTTAATGAAACAATTGTTTCACTGTGGGTGGGGCACAATTTGTGGGCGATAGCAGAATCACAACTGAATTTTTATCTTCACTATCAACTTTTCCCCCTTGCTCTTCCCACGTTCATGCTACTGTGTAGCACAAACCATGCTCACAGAAATATTAGTGTAGGGCAGGGTATGTATTTAAGCCAGCACCCTGTGCCCAAAAAAAGCAGAACATTTTAAAAGCATGTATTGTACTTACTTTTATCTGGAGATATTGCAGGTGCTTTACTTGCAGAATTTAAGTAGGCAGTGTTTAAGTATTATCATTGCTTTATGTAACATTGAAAATATTCCTGCTTTAAGTAAAGAATTTACAAATTGTTTGGGGCTTCTAACATTGACATCTCTTAGTAAAAGTAATGCAGCACTTGGTGGATACATTGGTGTGTTTTGCTACAGAGACCTCAAATGAAATTAGCTCAGTTACTTCATCAGACACAGGAGTGTTACAGTTTGAAAATGGACTGGCACAGAATAGAATCACTGTGTTCACTCTTTATTGTTTCCTTATTTAATTTATTGGGGTTTGACCTTTTTTTAGCACCTGAAGTTTAAGGAGACAAATCTTGGGGCGCTGCAGCAGTTCAATGCATTGGCTGAGATGCATCGCATGGAGCAGTTGACAGTTGATCCTCAGGGAAATCCAGTTGTCAACTTCACTTTGTGGAAATACTATGTTCTGTTCAGACTGAGCCATTTTAATCTGCAGAAGATAAATGGAGTGAAGGTAGGATGGTGTTGCTTCTTGTAATTGCTCTTACAGGATAAATGAGTGTTATTTTTAAAAGAGGAGATGAATTCCTAATGAAATGAGCACAACCCTGTCAGTGTCTTCTCAGTATTACAGGGAAAAAATATATAAGTAATTTCTTGTGCAATTAATATTAAAATTAATACTATTTAATAAAATTATGTGAAATTGTTATCAAAGAAATGCACAATTTCACTTGATTTTAAGAAGCACTTTTATATTGGTTTTGAGAAAATCACAGCATTGACATTGAATACTTAGGCAAAAATGTGTTTGATAGAGTCCTTACTAGTTTACTGTGTATGATTATTTGCAATTGCCAATGTTACAAAATACCATAAAATCATATTTTCTGCTTTAAACCTGTTACAGGAAAAGTCTGTCAAATAGATTTTTAATTTTTTTTTTTGCTTGCTATGTATCTTTAGGGTGGATTTTTTTGTTGTTGAGTATGCATTTTATATTTAAATAAATAGAAAGTTAGGACACTAATATTGCTGTTCTTTGTACTTTGTATTCCCCTTTACATCAATTGAAATTAAATTTATTCAAGCATATAAAACAGCTATTTTATACTTGGGCTTTGATCACAAAGGGGGTGAAAATAGTTACAATGCAACACAATGTTTGAATGCACATTCAATTTTAAATGCTAAAGAAGTTTAAGAGATGTTATGGAAGTTAATTAGAGCAAAAATAATACCCAGCCTTAGCATTTAGATCTGGTATTTTAATTTGGTCATCATCATATGTTTTGGATTGTTATCTGATCCAGCTGAAGCTGGATGTTGTGGTTTACTTGGTTTTAGTTGTATAAAACATAGATTAGCTGCTCAGAAGAGTAAGAGTGGGTAAAGAGCTTAAATGAATTAACTAGCAAGGAAAGGATGGAAATAGGACTCACTCCAACAGCACAGTATCTTGAAAAGGAAGAAAATATAGCAATAGTAATCCCATAAAAATATAGAATAACTTCAAATTTAGTACTTTGCTGAAAAAATGCTCTTCAAATTTGATTTAAAAATAGAAAGTTTATTTCTTTTTTTACTGCATCATATTTTTGAAATCTGCTAGTGATTTAGATGAAAAGAAAATAGAAAAATCTTGTCTTTGGTCTTCAGGGAGAAAGAAAGTAACACAACTGTTTAAGTAGACTTTTTGTTACAATCTCAAGGTCAAAAAATTCAGTCTCTGAGGGAAAACTTTGTATTTAATAGTTCTTGGGGATTAATTTAGTAAATGGAGCACATGTAGCACAGCATGATTTTATGTAGGACATATATCAGATCTTAAATATGTATGACAAGAACATTTTTGTCCTCAACAAACTTTTTCAGCCAGACCACACTACATGAAGATGTGCATACAGAGTTTTTTTTCTAGTGTCATTAATCATTTGGAAAGTGTCTTAGCTAAGCAGAAGAAAGAGATGAGCTCTGATTGCTGTTTTTCATTACCCTACAGCAGCAGTCATGATATCCAGCTTTGCAGATGTGTATTACCTACTGGATTAACACAAGTAATAAAAAACTATATTTCAATGTAAAGAACACAACCCCTGAAGTGATTCTCAGACCTTAGATCAGCCCTAAATAACAGTTCCAGATGACAGAAAGGGAAATGTGCATATTCTGCTATTCTGATCACCATTTGTGTGCAGAGTTTGTGGAGACAATATTGTGTTACCAGCTCTGAGGTACGCAGAGTTGCAAAGTAAAAGCAATATATACTAACTGAATTAACAAAATAAATTGCATCACTCTAGCACTGTTAAACTGTAAAAAAACCTCTTTAAAAAACCTTTTATTTTCTCCTCAGCCTCCCCCCACCATTCCAGTTAATATTGCAGGCTAGAAGCTGAGTGTTGGTCTCCCCCTAACAAATGATTCTGTGCACTAGTCCAATTGTTACCTTTACTAACTGTGAAGAAGCAATTGTCTTTATTGAGATACTACTTGAGAAGCAACTAACTGAATTAACTAAATATACTAACTGAATCAACAAAATAAATTGCATCACTCTAGCACTATTAAACTGTAAAAAAACCTCTTTAAAAAACCTTTTATTTTCTCCTCAGCCTCCCCCCACCATTCCAGTTAATATTGCAGGCTGGAAGCTGAGTGTTGGTCTCCCCCTAACAAATGATTCTGTGCCCGTGTCCAATTGTTACCTTTACTAACTGTGAAGAAGCAATTGTCTTTATTGAGATACTACTTGAAATTCTTCGCAGTGATAGTAACCTTGATTAATTCTAAGTTGTGAAGGTTTGAAGTCACCAAGCCCTGCAGAGTGCTGTCCCCCCAGTGGTGTGGAATAGAGTGTGACAGATGCACCCTTTCCCTGAGCAGGGCTGCTGGCACAGGCAGTGCCTGCTCTGTGCACTTGGCAAGGAGCAGGCATGAAGCCTTACATTTATGTGATACTACCGTTAGGATCTTTTTGTGATTATTGGAGCAAACAATGCCCTGCACCAAGATAGGGAACATGAGTTTCTGTGAGCTGGAGACTGTATTCAGCATTGCTGTCTCTGTTGACCTGGTCCTTATGCTTCTCTTAACATAAATAAATACATTAAAATCACTTATTTCTCCAGCAGGCATTTCTGCCTGCACTGGGCTTTGTTTCCCTAGCTGCCTTCTGTGCTCTTTGTTTTAGACCTTGCTTCTGTTACAGACTGTTCAGCAAGGTCATCTACTCCTGACTTACTTATTTTAAGTGAAAATGAACAACTCCATTGTAAAAATGGAATTGACTTTACATTTCTAATTTCCTGATCTGTGTTTTTACTGAATTTACCCCTGCATTATGCTATTGCAGTGTACTTTAGGCAAGTGTAGATTGTATAGTCTCTAAACATTACACAAGAATACAATAAAAATATGTTAATGTGGATCAAAATTCCATTTTATGCACACACTTCAATAAAACAGAATACAAAGTTTGTCTGAAAGTGCTTAGTAAATATTGTGGGTATTGAAGTGTATTTAATAATGGGTTGCTCTCCCAAGTTATGTTATAGGATGAATGGAAATTAAATTTTGTCCAGAAATTAAGAAGTCAATGAGTAAGTTTCATTGTCCAGTGTTATCCAGGTCAGATTTCGTGATCATAAAGATTGCTTCTGCACTCAGTACAAAGCCAGGAGTCCAGAAACTGTGCCAACAAACTTTTGGCAGCTGAAGTCAGTTCATAGTCTGGCCATCAGGGAGAAACAGAGGCCATGGTCTCCAGAGATTACAAGCCAAGACAAACAGAAAATAGTAACCACCACCACCACCAAAGAATGAATCTCTTCCACTTTCTTTACGCTTTTCAATTTTGTATAAAATGAATCCTGAAAATTTTTCAACCATTGAAAATTAGTTTAAAGAGCAGCTGGAACTTAATATTGAAACAACACTATGGTAGACATTTAGAGAAATATAATGAGTGAACACTTATTTTCAGGAGCTGAAAAATACAGAGAAAAAAATTTCCCTCTAAAGCCTCTCTTTATAAAAACCTTTTCCACGATGCTGCCAAAATAAGAGAGTCTGTAAGTTATCTTTTCACATGTGCATGCCCAGAATCTTTCTGTTTCTCCAGCATAACTTAATCAGAAATTTTCCAGTAGACCTTTTGTAAGTGCATGCAGTATGGAGCAGAATTAATATGTCTGGCCCTCAGAAAATGAATGTAAGAAACCTTTTTAAAATTCCTCGCTTTACAAAGACTATCATGAGGCACAGGACAGCATGTATATACATTAAAATATCCAGAATGACAGGAAATAAAACAAGCACCAGTACCTCATCTGGTTTCTTCTAAAATACATTTAAAGTGCCAGCAGAAGCAAGTCTGTGTTTTGAAGATGTGCCTGCAACAGATCTGTGTGCAGTGTTCTTTATAAAAAGTTCCAGTTAATTCTCAACGTGCATATGTAATGAAATATGAACGTGCTAATTATGAAATGTAATTTTTTTCTTTTTCCTCCCCTTCCCACTCTCTCACAGGTTACTGAAAATGACATTGTAAAGGCAGAAAGGCTCTTTGGCATCCTGGCATACGTGGCATCTTCGGAGCTGCCGCATTACCGCGTGCTTTCATTGCTTGGAGAATCCAGGTAAAATACGAGGAACAGAACTCGAGTTTGTCCAGAACATGCTGTTTAACTCTTTTGCACACTGTTATAATAAATTATTTTTAGGTAAAAAGATGAAAATGTCACAAATACTATCTTCTAGAAGGCAGGCCCTCTGCATAATGCACGAGTATTACCACCTCCTGATCTATTAGCCAGAGGTTTTCCCAGAACTTGTATGAAGTCTGCTGAGGAGATGAAAAGGAATGTACACACAAATGAACTGCATGTTCAATTCTGAATTTGTAGTGGGATTGCTGAAGACTTGTGGACCTTCATGAGGAGAACTGGTTGTTTTTAGTGGATATTTTATAGTGAGTAATTAATGGTTAACAGATTTAAGAGTTGTACTGTAAAAAAGGGTGCCAAACTCCCCTATTTTTAGTCTTCTATAGACAAATACTTAGTAAAAGTTAAAGCTGCAAGACTTGCTATTTAGGAGATGCTATGTGATAGATATCAGAGTCAACTGTTTAGAGACAAATTAATGAAAGGACATCTAGAGTCATAGGTATTTTGAATAACTTGAGGATGCAAAGTATTTCAAAGCTCAAAAATGTATGTTCAAAGGGAGAAACCCCCCTCACAATAGCTAGAAACATCTGCACTTAAAAGTTTTTGGTAATTAGGATTGTAAATCTCATTTCACAGGAGGAAGCAATTCCATTACCTGCTGGAGGGAAAGGGAAAGAAATCTGGGGTTGGGAGTGAGGAAAGCAGTGATAACAGAAGAAGTGGAGGGGAAAGCACAGCTCGAGCAACGTTGAATTACATGACAAAAGATTTTCATATGGAAAAGCTTGAGGTAAAATATATAATTACAAAATATTTACATTTTCTGTTGGGTAGCCTTAGGCTACTGCTCTTTGAATTTATCTATATGTCAAGTTTCAGTTGTGCTGTTGAGAATAGTGGTTTTAAAAGATCCCTGCTTAACGTATTTACATATTTGATCAAAACTTTTAACTGATTTTTTTCTCAGAATACTGGAAAATGCTCAATTTCTGTCTTTGGTGAAGTGATTCCTGAACAGTGCCACAGTCTCAGAAATACATTCTCACCTACAAGCCATATGGAGTGATATCCATATCCCAATTTTTTTAGGATTGTGTATTGTACATGTTAGATTTTCCCTGAATGAATTGGTGAAGAGCACCTTCAGACAACATGTGACAGTGCAGGCTGTAGTAATAAAAAGCTGCTTTTTAGCTTTTAAGTAAGCTACAGAAAAATAAATATATAGGCAAAGTACTAGGTTTAATTATTAATACAATTGCAAGCTGGCTTGTTTCAGACAAGGACATCAGTCACGCTTGTTTTAGTTTGTGTTTTTGATCTGCTAACTCTTTTGCTTGGGCTGGGGGAAATTGTTCCCAGGGAGAATATGATTTTTTCAGCCACAATCTCCCTTCTGAGCAGTCACTGTGAGTTCTAACTGTAGGCACTCTGCTTCCCACATTTGTCCCATTGTTTGCTTTTTGATTATGTGGAAATATGTAAATCCTCTAGTGCAAGAAATTAAATCAAATTCAGTAATCACTGAATCTGTTATTCCATTGTGGTTTCATTATCTCAGATCCACAGCATAGAAAGGAGACAGTGACTGCATGTGTGGAGAGTTTAAATTAAGAAAACATTTTAGTCTCAAAAATTGTGATAGCTCTTAAATCTTTGAATGGCATGGAGTAAGACAGTGAAGTATTCCTGTTGTCCTTTACCATGGAACCAGCCCTATAATCAAATAAAATAAGCTTAGTATTTGTACAGTCCATTAAATAAATGTGTTGTTTTCTCTTCCCAGTGCAGCAATTCCCACCTTGTCCTTTGCTGTAGCATTTGTGCATGTGCCAGCAGGTACTGCTGGGTGTCACTAAAGTCCTGGCAAAAAGGACTCCTTCCAGGTCCCCAGCAGCAGCAAACTAACATCACAAATGTGGCTGAAGAAGTGTATTGCTAAAGATGACAGTCTTGGGTCTTTGATTAATAGTTTGGGGTTTTAGCTGCTGGAAAGCATTTTCTCACCTTTATTAGTCATTAAAAAGACTTTTGTTTTGGTGGCCTGAAGCATGATCTAACATTTTTAACAATGCTGCCATTCAAACTAGCTAGATATTTAGCTCCAATATAACTTGCTGTTGAAAGCTTAGGGCATTTTATAGAAGCTTAGCAGAAGCAGGGATTAATACAGTTTGAGTTACTAAAATGCAGAGCTAGTAGTTGCACAAAGCATAGTATCTTTTTATTATTGTTAAAGGTTCAGCTTGGTTCAGTATCTAATATAATAGACATTAGGAACCAGCACTTGCCAGAGTGACTGTGGAAAAGGATGAGTACTGGCATGTTTTTCTATGGCAAGGTTCTTGTTAGGGCACGTAGAGAAGTATCTATTTTTCAACTGTTGTACAATAAGGATGAAATTCTGGGAAGGCAGAGGAAGAAAAGTAGTTTAGTGTTGAATAATTTCTGTAAATTTTCACTGCCATGACAGAAGGCAACACAAATTGTAATGCTGTTAACATATATTTATATAATTACTTGAAAGTTAATTTCAGATAAACAAATTATTTAATATAGTATGAATATTATGAATATATTAAGATTCTGTGGCCACACTCATAAAGGTCTAGACATATACCCTGGGCCATGCAACTTAAAACCAGGGAGAGAAAGTACACAATAGCATCAGACAGCTAATTGCTATGTTCTTGAATTCATTCATTTTTTGAGAGGGGTTTTTGTGGAATTCCTCTTGTTTAACTTTTTTTTCCCTTTTTCTTATACGTTGTGCAATTTTTCTCTCATGCAGGAAATCAAAGAAAGAAAAACATTTTGCCAGACATACGTTGAGAACTTAGTGAAAGAAGCAGCTGACATCAATATGAAGAATGAATCGTTGCAGAAGCTCTGGCCTCAGATGTTCATTGAACTTGTCAGAGATGCGGTGATAGAAATACGCAATAAAAACTCCTACATGAAGCTCTGCCTCCAGAGGATCACTGAGCAGAAACAGTAGAGTCAAGGCGTGTTGTCTTGCAGGCTTTTGGTTCACTATTCTCTCATGTTTTACAAATATAAACCAATAGAATATAAAATTACCATCACTAGGGCATACTTCACTTCCTCCCCAAAAAGGGATGCCTTTAAATCTTAATTAACTCTTAATAGTTTTGAAAAAAAAGTTTACTTTCATACTGCTTTACCAGTGCTTCCTTGGCTAACTAAAGTGATAGCAAAGAAATGACTTGGTGATTGTTTTACTAAGTTCTTGTTTATTTTTTTCTGCTACCCTTGATTTTGTAGTGCTACAGCATTGATTTTTAAGGAACAAATTTACAAAGCTTGCCTTATTTTTATTGAACACTTTTCAATTGTCACTTTGACTGTCCCTGTTTAAAAAACCCAAGAATTGTAGCTAAATTTTTTATGATCAGAATCTAATAAATTATTTTACATCCTGAACTCGATGAAGACTTATTATTGTTGTTTAATTTGTCAGATTATAGAATGCTTTTTCATATGAGAGTGCTCAGAATATTGACATTGAATCAGCATAATTCTCAACTGCACAAGTTGCCCAAACTTAATTTCAAATGTTTTTTGTTAATGTTACTAAGGTTGTGTAAATTGTTATTGGTAAAATATGATTCCAGGATATACTCACTTGAGCTTTATTTTTATTTTGTTAAAATATGTTAGTATAATTTATTTTGTTTCTTGGTTACTAATTTATTAACTTCTGAGGTTTGCCAAGATCAAATGAGCTAAAATGCATGCAATACATTTGGGAGGGAGACTGATAACTGCTATTCAGTTGTAATTAATTTCTGTGACTCTGTGAAAATTTCATATTATCAATAAAAATAAATTCTTCACTTTTACCTTTCACAGATACTGTAAAGAAGTACTGTGTGCAAAGAAAACACTTAATACTGCATGAAGAGATGAGACACAACTTGCCCCAAAATCAACTGAAGGGGTAGAAAAAGCCCCCATTCCATAGTACAGTAACTACCACAATAAACAGCTTGCCAGCTTCTGTCCAGAAAGTGAATCTATGAAGCATTAGCAAGTCCAGCTGATTGCCATGGATGGCATTCAGATGCAGGTAGAAAGTTGTGCCATTTAAATTTAATTTTTTGTTCCATTGTATCTTAACTAAAACAATCCAAAACCTTTGTGCATTTTTACTTAATTAAAACTCTTCTTATTTTGCTTGGGCTCATTTATAAAAAAAAAAAAGAAACTAAAGAAAACTTCCTGCAAAGATTTCTATGACTCAAAAGTAAATTTATTTTTAAACTGTATCTAGAAGGTACTTTCTGTCAAAGCAGAGATGCAGATGCAGTTTAATGAGTTTTTATGCCCAAAAAATCACGGAATCATGGATGGTTTGGGTTGTGATGGGCTTTAAAGACCATCTAGTTCCAATGCTCTGCCAGAGTCAGGGACATTTTCCACTAGACCAGATTGCCCAAAGCCATGTCCAGCCTGGCCTTGAACACTTCCAGGGATGGGGCAGCCACAGCTTCTCTGGGTAACCTGTGCCAGGCCCTCGCCACCCACACAGGAAGAATTTCTTCCATATATCCAATCTAAACCTTCCTTCTTTCATTTAAAGCCATTCCCCCTTGTCCTTGTCCTGTCACCACATGCCCTTGTTCAAACGCCCTCTCCAGCTCTCTTGGAGCTCTCACAGGCACTGGGAGGTGTTTTAACTCTTGTCCAGGCTGAACAGACCAAGCTCCCTGAGCCTTGAATGAGTACAGGAATTAAGTGGTCATGGATGTTTTGGAGAGTACAGTCTGCTTGCATTCAGGTCAAGCTGGTACATCTGTGTTCTCAGAGAATCCCTTTTCAGAGCATGTGATGTTGGTACATCACTGTTAAATGCAATTTTCCATTTGGCTCAAGTTGCATTTGCAGGTAGTTGCTTTTCAGTCTGCAGAATGTAGTGGAGGTTAAGTCATTGAAATTCTAAGGGAGTGTTAGAATTCCTGGAGAAACTGCTCCAGCAGTTGATAGAATTTAATAGAAACAATCACCTATATGGGCTTTTTGAACTGCTTCATGGAATTTATAATAAGATTAGTTTTTTTGGTGGGATTTTTTGTTTCCTTTCCATTGGAAAATTGTGCTCTCAAGTTTTATAGTGCATTTTATTAAAGGAACAAATTAGGGCTCTGCAAAATGTGAGAAAAGGAGAGTTTACATTAGAGAAGCAGCCAATATAGAAATTATCATGCAATAGGTTTTTGGATCTGTCATTTACTTTACATAATTTCTGTGCCAAGGGGGTGCATGAAGCAATTCCAGCTTCTGCATGGGGACAGAAAGCTCAGCAGCTGTGTGGAAGTGCAGAGCTCTCCTGATGATGTAGCTGGAACAGATGGGCCCCTTTTGAATCAGATTCAGCAGCAGTAAAAGAGTGGAAAAAAATGTTTTAAGAAGGTTGTATTGGTCTAGAGGAACAGGAAGTCCTCCATGGGAAAATCAAGAGAAAAGCCAGACTTTCTGATATTGAGTCTTTAGAAGCATAATCCTGGTTTGAGGCTTTAAGGTAGGGTCTTGAAAAAATGCATCAGAGGGTATTGATGGGGAGTTGTAGAAACATCTTAAAATGCTCTGTATTCCCAGTGGTCTGTGAATGCTGCCAGTTTGGACTTTTTTCACTAATAGCAGCTGTTTCATAACAGGATTGCTAAATGGCTGAAGTGAGGGTAGGTAGGCAGCTATTATAAATGAAGAAAAGATGAATGTTGGGCTCATATGTTCTTTTCACATAAAATCAGTAGGAAAAAATAGGAACTTATATTTTCATTAATTCTTTTTAGGAAACAAGTGATAGATTACAGTGATGTTAGGCCTAAGAATACATAGAATTTTCAGCAGATGGAGGATCTTGAAATTGTTAGCATGCTATATGTTGGTTTTGTGTTTACCCAAATAATTTCTTAATTCATACAGACTCATGAGATACATTCCTGTAGTTGCTTATTAAGGAGTTCCCAAGTACCTAAAAATTTGAAGGTGATATTAGCAGCAAGTTCTTAGATGTTCTGAAACTTAAGTGCCACATGTAGGAACTTTCTATGGCTACAGATGTAAATTGATGAGTTAAAATAACAATTGATGTTGAAGCTAGGGAACCTTTTAATAAAACCTTTCAGTCTGAAAACAGTTATTTCTTTCTTCTTCAAAAGCCTTTAAATGCTGCATAAAACCATATTTTGATGTTGTTAATATTTCACTGATATCCCATCCAAAGTAAACTGTGATCCTCTCCCATAGCCTGACTTCTGCACAAGACAGGAACTATTACTGTAAGTAAAATATCTGTGTGTTAACTAGAAATCACCTTGAGGGTTAAAAAGATACTGTTTAAAGTCCTTTGGAAACTTTTTTGGTTGATTTTAGGATTATTTATGCATTTTACTTCTTTTCTAAGACAAATTTCTTCTATGTCCAGCCAAAAGCAGATAATGATGTAGGATATTTTGTTCAGTTTCAGTTTAGCTGTTTCACACACGAAGGCCCCATTATGTCATGCAGCGTCACTGTTTGTTACACAACTGAAATCTGATCTTCAGTAAGGAGACTGATGAGGAGCTGTATTTCATACATTCCTTTTGAAACACAATCTGAAAAAGAACTAGAATTGCATATTTGCTGCCACAATAGAGCAAGGAGAACAAATTCACTTGATGCAAACCAAAAGCTGATGCTGTCAGTTATGAGGAAGAAAAGGTACTGGGAAAAGGTTTTAACTGAGCATAGAAGTAACACTGCCACACTGCCTGGGATCAAGGGGCACATCTGAATCCAGAAACAGCTGAAAAGTGTTTTCCATTATAGAAAAGTGAATTACCTTCTTCCAAACTGTATAAAATGTATTTTTATGTAAACTACATAAAATAATGACAGTAGTAAAAGGTTAGCCTATTAAAGCAGATCTGCATATGAAGTTAGGCTACTGTGGAGACAGTAGTGACTCCACAATCTATGTATACATTCCATAATTTTAGAACAAGTGGATGCTTTTTTAACCAGAACTATGGGCTAAAAGTGGCAATGGTGCTTCTAGTTTCTGCTTTTTATCACAGTGACACATCAGGATGAATTGGGTTTTGTTAGCTGCTTTATTTAAAGAAGCTAAGGCAAATATTTGCTATATCTTCTTATTATGTAATAGTCATAAATATGTGATTTAGATTGGGAGGTCAAAATCAGAATAGCAGCTATTTGGTTTGATTGAGAAAACAGACTGCTTGGATGTTTTTCTGTTTCCATATCACACAAACTCTGCTACATCTTGAAGGTCAGTTCCATTGAAATTATTTTTCTTTTTAAGTTGGAGGCATCAGATTTTGGAGATTTGTTAAGTCTTGGTGTTTTGCTACATATATATAGAACAAGGAGTGGGAAGGAGGAGACTGGCCATCACTTCTTTCTACTGTCTGATAAGGTGGCTTTTACTCCAAAGTGAATATAAATTGATTTACTTTTTGCATATAAAAAAGCAGTTAGTGTGGGCTATGCCTGAGACTTGAGACAATCTTACAGAAAGCTGAGAGGTATCTGCTTACACACACCACCTCAGAGCTGGATTTTCTTGAGCATGAGCTAAAAAATTGAATCTAAGGGACTGTTTATTCAACCAAAGTATTAACTTTGTTGGCAAGCTTTGCTAGGTTTCTGGTCTCAGGGGAAGAAGGAAAAGCTCATCTGGAGGAATTCTTGTCTCTGTTTGCTGTGGTGAAAACAGCATTTCTTTACAGGATGTGTGTTGAGCCTTATATGCCATACTTCTGTACAGATGGAGTGGACACACATTTCTGCTTAATGTATCAAACATTAGGAAACACTGGTGAAGAGCTAAGATGTCTTAATGGGGGAAAAAGTGAGTCTTCTCAAATTTAAGCTGTGTAGTTTTGGTGGGGTTTTTTTTTCAGTTATGGATAGATGTGTTACAAGCAGAAACAAATTTGACTGACGTAAGTACACTGAGTGTATGAAAAAGTAGAAAACTGAAAGTTAGAATATTTATACCAAATCCAGGGTTAGAAGCATCCAGCATGCTTAGGAAATGGGTTTATACAAGGTAACACCATTGTCCTTATTACTGATACACTGGCGTGGGGAGGCCCTTATGGGTAGTAGTTCCAGCTTTTTGGAAAATCCAGACTGAGGGCTTCCTGATTGCTGTGGACTTTGGTTGACTGGTGCACTATAAAATAATGTGATCAAGACAGCAGAACCCTATTTCTTGGTGATTAATTGTGTTGGTTAATGGCATGACAGTGCTTAATCCCATCTTTTGTTGCACTCTTCGTGTGGATAGATAGAAGGTAGGAGAACAGAGATAGTGGTGAAGGTAATCTCACCCCTAAGGAGTTACAGCTGTGCTAATTATCAAGCATTAAGAACAAGCCTGCCCTTAATAGGCCACAGCTGGATCCAATTAAGAGGGTATTATAAAAGAGCAGGTTGGCTGGTCGAGATGTGAGATGGAGTTTGTTGGCTGTGCCGAGGAGAAGAAAGAGTCAGTGCTGTGAGGAGCTGCCGCTGAGCTGTGTCCAAGAAGGTATGAAACCTTTGTAACAAGATTGCAACATCTTCCCAGTTAGGTAGGTACTTGCATACTAAGGAAAATCTTATGTGCAATCTTCATTCTTATATAGTGTATGGCATGTGGTGTGTTACTACACTCATAACTTAGACGTTTTCCACTTTCAAATTATTCCTTTCACTTCTGTTTGAGTAATATGGGTATTCTAGAGGTTAAAAGCTGCAATTAGCAATATTCCATTTTACACTTAACAAAACTGGAACTTTTAATGAACATTGAGCAGGTCATAAAAATGCATTCCTTCTGGAATTCTAGACATGGATAATATAAACAGCATTAACCTTTTCAAAACAGCAAGGATTATAGCTTTCAAGAGTACAGGTAATAATGCAAAGGGTTTCTGTATGTAGTATTGAGCACTTGACACTTCAGCACAGGAGAAGATATCCCAGAATGATAATGGCTTCCATCTATTTATAAATGTATCATTGGACAAGAGATTGAAAAGTTAATTCTGGCTACAGTGGTGAAGAAATTGTGGCTGTGAATGTGATGTTTGTCCTACATGCTCACATCGTCTAGACGTCTTACTTGGTCATGCAAATAACAGTGGTCACAACCAATAAAAGAAATCATTGCAGTATGTAGAGAAGCTGTGACTTTACAGTGATAAAAAATGCTGATTTCATTGATTAGCTATTATATGACACTTAGAAATTATACTGTGATCCAATATGTGCTGTGGTTTGTGTTGTATTTGGATATGAAGCACATTTGCTGCCTCTTTGCATTAGGCTTCAGTGATCTATGCTTCCTCATAAAATAATCATTCTGAAGAGTGGTGAAAGAAGCACAGAGTGCAGCTTTTCTCAGTTTTTAGCTCAGCACTGACAATAGAGTATATTAGGCTTCATATAACTCTTGTATCCTGGGTAAAATACTCGTGTTGGAGCTCTCAGAGTCATCTGACTATGAAGCTGAGTGTAGTCCCCTCTGTAATGCAAAATTTAGATGCAAGTTGACGTGCTGCTGAAGATTCTCAAAGGTATTTGCATTGATTTATGCTCTTTGTTAGGATGCATAATCAAAACAAGAAAATCCAAACTAGATAGCCTATGTGAGCTAAAACCTTGATGCTGTTGAAGTTGTTGCAAGATTCTCAGTGATTTGAGTGAGATATTTTATATATATGGTGATGACAGTTGTGTCTTGGGTCTCAGATTAGAATCTCATCTAAATTAGAAACTCATTTAGATTCTGTACTGCCTGGAGGAAAATAGACACTTCTACAGTGTAAAACATCTGATTTATTTTATATTTCCATATTTTCAATGAAGTGGAGTTGTTCTTTCTTTTTTTTCTTCCCCTGTTAAAATTGTGCAGATAGTCTTCCAGATACTGATGTCTGCAAAAGCCTGGTTTTGTACTGACAAGCTCCATCCTTCCCAGGTGTTGTGTGCTTCCCTCTCTTGTGATTCAAACCAGAATATTCTCCTAAGCCAGTCAGAGCCCACAGAAGCAGCCCACTTAAACATGAACAAACATGTTCCAGTTGGACTGGGGGGTAAAATCTGAGCGTTCTAGACTTCCAAAATGAGAACTGCATGCCTCAGGTCATGCTGGACTTCAGTGAAATCTAGACCAGTAAATCCTTTTGTCACATTTGAGGAGACCTTGAGAGCTGGCACACAGGTTCTCTCTTTTGCCGATTTGAATGCATTTATTGCCAAAAGGGGAGAGTGCCATGTGGATAGGGTGGGAGACTGAATTGGAGTAGACATTGTTAGGCAGTAGATAACTGCTTTTTCACTCAAAACAGTGCAATAGCATATGTCTGTGAGTAGTAAAGTGTTGCAAAAATGTTAAATGTTTTTGGTGACAAGCCAGAAATACATGTGTTAAACATGTCAAAATAACCAAGATATCTCATTTGTTAGACAGCCATTTCTCTGGTGCTGAGCTCACTGGTTGCAAGGCAGCTGCTGTCTCTTGTACAGAGATTGTTACGTGCTGGGCAACTGTGAAGAAAGTAGGTCACTTGCAGATAATATGGGTGTTCAAGTTGTTGAGCAGATTCTTCTGAAACATTCTACAGAGTGTCATCCTCAGTGTTTTCAGATTTATTTAGAAGGAAAATTACTTCAGAGATGTGAAGGATGCTTTAGCTTTGTTGTTAAGATTGTTTTTTAAATTGCATAAATGTGTGTGTCATTGAAGAAGAGAAGAAGAAATCAAAAAGAAACCACAGGTGGTCTGAGAAAATTGTATTATTTGCTCTTTCTTCTTTGTTGGTACTGAACTTTTGCCCTTGTTTGATGATGCTGGCTGTAGCTCACTCGGGGATTAACTACAGTCTGTGTCAGGAAAGTACTTTAATAGATGGAGGTGTGCTCAGGGCAATTTCTAACTACAGCCAACATATGTTGCAATTTAATCTAAGATTAGTAATTTTTGACATTTTCGCACCTTCCATCAGCACCTCACTTCAACAAACTTTGTCATGTTGCAGAGAAAAAACAGCTTTTTGATAATGTGCAGTTCAGTATGTGATCTATGGATGTGTTTGATGTCTTTCTGTGGAGCAGATGAGTGTCAGTTGTAAAGATTCTCATGTTAAGAATATTTAGTGTAAGACCTCTGTGGACCTTTACTACTGACTAGCTCTGGTTTTATTCCAGAGTCTCCTTCTTATAAACTACACTGGTCAAATTCCTTCAAACTGGTATTCAGAGGAGACTATAAGATAAAAAGCCATGCCTCAAAGAGGATCATCCCCTCATGACCTACATTTTAACAGAAGCAGAAGTGAAAGAAAAACACTTGGTTGCATTAGATAGCTGGTAATGAGGTGACAAAGGTGTTAGGGCAGCCAGGTGCTGTTTATCTCATCTGTACTGGGTATTAAGTGTTGGGCAGCTCCACAGAGTGAGCAGTCTTGTGTATTTTTAGAGGTGTGAGAACTGCTATGAGAAGCCAAATACTTACTTTCCCCTCCCATACTCCACTGAAGAGCCTCTCACTTTTCCCACCCTTTGTTTCCAGGCTGCAGTGTATTCTGTTGTTATTTAAGGAAAACACTGTCACCATTGCTTGTGGCCTCGGTGTTTGGCCCACTGGAGGCAGGCACAGGCAGCTTTTTCTTTTCCCAGCCTCTGCAGTGGGGAAGAGCCAGGGGGAGGCTGTTGCTCAAGTGGCATTAGTAATTGGTGTAGAGCTGAAGTGGCATGGCTGTGTTTTGTGGAGAGGTTCAAAGGAGTGCTGGAGGTACAGGCACCTGTCAGTCTGGAGAAAAATAATTCCAGCACATGGAATATGAAATTCAGTGGGATTTTTTTTCCCTGGCTCTTTTAAAAGAATTTTTTATTGCTCTCATTTCAATTGAGCCAGCAGATGAGAGAATCCCTGACTTGTCTGCCACTAACACAGACTTCATTAACCAGCACATTCACCTGTAACAGTCACAGGTCATGTTTATTTTCTTTCATTTTTTAAACTTGTTTGTCTTATGTCCTAGGGAGAAATCAGGCTGCTGTTTTGGAGTCTTTTTTATTGCTCATTACATCTATAGCATGTGTGGAATTTGTAATAGATAAAATGCACTGAAAGTAGATATTTTTGTGTGAGCCTATGTGCTAAATATTAAATATCTCATTGAAATATTTGTTGATTTAGAGGAGTCTCATACTCTTCATTTTTTTCATACACATTTGTTTCAGAATGTTATCAATTCAATGATTTCTAATCAGAAACATTTAGAAATCTACAAGATTGCCAAGTTTGGCTTTTGGTTTCGCAGCATGTCATTTTTTAAAATGACAGTTTACAGTACAGCGAAAAATCTTGCAAAACTTTAGGTAGGTTCTTGAAAATTGTCTTTAGCACCTCAAAACTTATTTTGAAATTTTGGATTAAATGTTGTCATCTCTTTTGGAGAAAGCTTTCAAAGGTTTATTTCCTTTATTGTTCAAAAGGCAGTTTTGTGATGTGCTCAAGACTACTTCTTTCATGAAGTGCATTTTTTCAGAAGTATTTACAGAATGTTCTAGAGATTAACTTGATGACTTAAGTGTTTCTCTTGCTTTAATTCTGGATTAACATATTGCATAAAGCAATATGATGTCAGATGCTGGTGGACTTTGCTTTGTTCAGGCATTGTGTGATGACATCAGTCTCCACATCAGAGACAATCAGAGCTTAGTGGTACAACACGTTCTTGGCAGGAGTTGTGATACTGGGATCAAGATTTTGGCAAGGGCAAACTCCAGAGTGATCTCCTGGAAGTGATTCTTGGAAAATTCGTGATTCTTGGAAAATTTGCATCTACTTTCAGATCTGAGAAATTGTTGCCTGCATTGGTAGCAAATTGTATTATTTCTTTCCTAGAATGAGCTTGGAAAGGTCATGGATTCTTGCAGCTTCTTTTAGAAATTTAGATACATTCTTATCATACAAAGGTGAAGGAACTGGTTATTTTTGTGACTGCAATGGAGATGACCAAACTAGCTCAAAATTTATAATTTTGGTCTTCCTATTTTTACCTCTCTGAGACTGTTGAGAAGGGCAGGAAGAATGGGTGGGTGGCAAGAGCAGAGGAGTTTGGGCAATGATAGGGAGGGACTGTAATGGCAGTCTGAAATTCAGAAATAAGCTTTGTTGAGGGGCTTCTCTAGAACAAGGGGAATTTGTCAAACCAGCAGACTCTGGTGCACAGTGCTGTGGAGTGGAGGGAGGTCTACAGTGCTGCATGGAGTGAAGGAGAGCCAGACACAAGCATGAGTGAGCTGGGAGCCAGGATTGCAACTTTGATTTCAAGTCTGTAGAGCTTGGCAGGTCTCTGTAATTTTGAGTGAGAAATATGTGCACCCCAACCTCAGTGAACATTTGTCTTTTTCTCATAACATTCTTTAACTGTTCTCTTTGGTTGCTCTCCCAGTGCATTCCAGAAGGCAGTTTTCTGCAGGCTGTGTTAAAAGAGGATGCCTCTGGCCTGTGTCAGCTCAGGGATTTGCATCACTATTGAATATTTGGTACTCCTTTATTTACTTTAGGAGTGCCTGGTGATCACTGTATAAAAGGACACAGAATAGCTGTATCGTATGAATACCTGTCTCAGTTTAAAAAGGGTAGGCCCTTTGCAGATCCTTTATGAACAGTGCTGATAATCCTTGCAATGTGAGGTCTCTTTCCTGGTCCTCCACCAGAGATATTCTCAGACATTCCCAGCACTGCCTCTTCTGAAAATCAGTAACTGTTCAAACTTTCATGCAAGTCTGTGGCACTCATTATCTTTGTTTTCTAGAGGAGTTATTTTCTCACTGCTTTTAAAACTTTTAATTTATTGAAAAGCACTTTCATAGTTCTGTTCTGTGTTGGAGTGGATAAGCTCAAGAGAAATTCAGGCTAGACCAATTGTTCTGTTGGGACAGCAGCTTGTTCCCATCTGCTGCTTTTGCTGGAAAGCTGGCAGATCTTTTCTGCAGAGATAAAAGGTGGCATAGCTGGATAGAGTCCCCCCAGCCCTAATTTGAAAAGCAGTGCAAGTGGCTGAGAAGTTGTGAATGGCAGCAGCTGGCTGTTAACAGACATCTTTCCTTGGTGCTCTGCATATAGGAGCAGCAAAGACTCTATGGGTAATGCCATGCACAGGTAAATCTGCTCCTCTCTTCCCTTCCACACATGTAGCAGGGAAGGGTCCAGCTGAGACACCTATTCCTCTTCAGTGGGAAAAGTCTGATGGTTGGAGCTGGCTTGTATTAGGGTCTAGGGACAGAACAGGACTACTTGTCAATTAATGTTGACTAAGAGATGATTCTCTAATCTGCCAGCTTTGCTCTGGGTCTTCCTCATGCATGGTATTTCAGAGGATGGTCTGTTAGTTCAGGATTGTTACATTGCTGACCTTAAGCCAAACCCGTGCAAATCAAAGGCATCCTATCTGAAAAGACTGATGTGGTGGCTTGGAAAATCAGGGACAAACAGGCAAAGAATCTTCAAACTGGCCTTAATGTTTCTTAAACAGACCATTTACTTTATAGAAAATATTGCTGTTACTCCATTATGCCTCTTCCAAATATTAAAAATAAAAAGGTATTTTCTCTGGCAGGACTTGAGCTTTAGGCTGTAGATCAAACAGGTTAATACATTTTTCTGGCCTCTTTTTTTCTAAATTTTTTGATTGATTTCTTTGTATTCTCATCAACATCTACTCATACTGCATTTCAGTGTGGTCTGGCCAACAGTCTTGATACAGAGACAAAAATCTTTAGTCTTGTTTAACCAAGCTGGTAAAGAAGCTATATTTTCCTCCTGAAGTGGGGGCTTGTCCTTGCAATATAGTAGAGGGGTTTTGTCTCAAGACTTTCAGAAGTTTCTACACTAAATAAGTATTTAAATGCTGCTTCATTGGCATTGAGGTCTGTTTGAACTCTCTTTCTCTGGAACTGCAACTAAAATCAATGACCAAAATGAGGCAATCTTCATGTGGGATAACATACAGTTACTTGAAGCATATTGCTGCTGGGTTTGATACTCCATAACTTTGTCCTTACAACTGTACAGCTGGAGAATGCAGCTGGTTTTAGCATTGCTGAAATTTGGCTGACTCTGCAGCAACATCCAGGCCTTTTTGGACACTGTGTGATAAAAATACAACACTGCTAGTGCTCTGTTTTTATTATTAGTGGAGGTGCAAGTGCTAAAAATATGTCTTGCTTTCACGAGAATCTAAGCACAATGCTGCAGAGAGCTCCTTTCTGTCTGTGTCTCATTTGCTTGATCTATATCTGGAATTGAAAAGGGCCAGGAGGTTTCCACATAAATCTTTGACATTTCTATGTTCCCCTCAGTCTCAGCTTTGATATTCTTTCTTTAAAGAAAATTAGACCATAGCTGTTTTAGTATCAAAGAAAACCTCAAGTATGTGAAGTTGGATGTAGGTGATGCAGCCAGAAGTTTGCACAGAGCTTGTAACAATAGTGGGACATGTGAACTACTGCCTTTACCTCTACTGAAGGTTAGCTCAGATATTTAGCAGAGTTGTCCAGTTGTGTATATTAAGTATTTAATTCTTTAGAAAGGATGAAAATACTAGAGACAGCAGAGCTTGATGTGTGGTGGGAGGCATGTTATGTTGATGGCTCAGGCTAGTGGCATTTGGGAATTGTTTCTGGTTGTTGGTGTTATAAAGAAGGCCAACACTAAACTTCATCAGTATAGGAAACAAAGAGTGGGGATTTTAGATTTCTAGTATCTCTGAGGTATATTTTATCCTGTAGGTAGAAAACCTGTCACACTTCATTCACATTCCTACTCTAACATTAAACAGAGAAGCATTAAAACACTTCCAAGTCTGAAATGAGACACTTCTTCCAGGAGTGCAGAATTCTGGACTGGTTGGTGGGGTTGGGTTTTTTTCACTCTGGTGCCTATCACTTGCAATCCTTTTTGCTTTAATAAACTGTCTTGAACCTGATCAAACAGGACCATTATATGTATGAATCTGTGGATGTGAAATGTGAGGAGGGAAAAAATTACATCCACTTGCCCTTGTTTGGGTCCTGTGCTGCAGTTGATTCTTTGGCTTAATTTAGTTAATGACTCACTGGATAACTCACTGCAATTGTTCATTTTTTTACTGTATACAACTTTTCTACGCTGGAAAAGTTCTTTCCTGTTGATATCCCTTAATAAAAAAGGAAAAAAGGGGGCATTCAGCAGGTGAGGGCACTTCTGTGTTGTATGCACACGTCAGGTATGTGTTCCATAAAGCTGATTACCCAAAGCAGAGCTTGACATTCAGCAAAGACATTTCAACTATAGAATGGCTGTTAAGTACTTTATTAAAACCCAAAACCAATCCTACGTGCAGACTTGTCTTTGCAAGAATAAGAAGAAACAAAAGAACAAAAAAAACCAAAGCAGAATCACTTTTTAATATACATGATAAACATGGATGATGCAGATTTATTCTACTCCTTTTCAGATTTGAAACCACAAGAGACAGAATATTCTCTTCTTTGGTGGGATTGGAGAGCAGTTTGTTTCCTTAAATTTACTGACAGTGCTTGAGAAAACGATTTGTTTTGTTTTGTTTAGAACCAGGGGCCAAGCAGTTGCAGAGTTTATAACCCGGGACAGGGTTATTAAACAGACATATAGGCCATGTAGGACACTGGAACAAACTCAGAAAACCTAGTGAAAGACAGAGCAAAACTAGTTTTGCTATGGGACATTAGACCACACAATAGGCAAGCAAACAACTGTGACACGTCACTTGGAAGCCATTGCAATTTTCTTTCAGGCAAGTAGGAGGACTCTGATGTGCAGACTTGCACCATTTTACAGTTCTTTCACTGGATTATAAACCATTCTGTTTGCCATCTCTTTTTACCTCCATGTGATAATTCTCTATCTTTTTTTTTCTTTTTATCCACAACCAGATTTGAAGTTACATCTTCAGTGAAATAACTGATGAGGACAGAAAAAAAGCTTAAGTTGATAACCTAAAAACTGCAGTTCTCCTGTAATGGTTGTTTGAGCCTGGCAACTGGATGGAAAAGGCAGGACTGCAGCTTTTGTCTTGAGCATGATTTGCTTAGCAGGGTTCCCTTGAGTTTACTGTTGATTTTCAACTGTTTCCAAATTCTTCATTCCAGAGCCTCTACCTGAAAAGTTCCCAAGCAAAGTTTCAAGAACTGTTAAATACTTATATAGAGCTTCTCAGGAGACTTCAAGAAATGAATGAGAAGGATTTATTGTCCCATTTGGACAACTAGTAAATGAGTAAATTGTGCCAGTTCCAGATCAGGAAAAGGTAAAGTAGCATCACAGTAAACCTAAAGCCCATCTGAATGTATGTGTGAGAACCTGTAATCTTCATAAGGGTCTTGTCCCAAAACTAACAGACTTACCCAGTCTTCCTGTCTTTGCAAAATAAAGGTATTGGAAGTGCAAAGAAGAAAAAAAAGGCCAAGTGAGTCCTGAAATTCTGAGGCTGGTTCCACAGATTTTTAAAATTCTGTTTGTTAGTTCTCTTTTTCCCTGCAATAGAAGGTTTCAGGGACACTATGTTGCATTTTTCCCTCTTACAGGACATGAAAATCACTATATAATATGTATACCAAATAAACCTATTTATTTATTTCCTCCCCTTTCAAAAAGTGCTCATGTGATTGCTATCACTTACAAAGAACAAAGATTCACTTCCTCTTACCTTGCAGGATTTCAAGAAAAAGTTTGTTCTGTTTGCTTCTTCAGAGAGTTCTTCAGGGTGTTGTGGTTGGGGTTTTTTGTTTGTTTGGTTTGATTTGCTTGGTTTCTTTTAATGAAGTGAAAAAAGAAAGAAAGGTGAGAAAGAAGAAAAGTGGAGTATAAAGGAATCTATTTTTAAGAAGTTAGAAATGTTTTCCTCTTAACTCTCAAAGTGTTCTTTTAGCTTTTTTCTTTAAAAGCATAAATATGTGTGCATGGACACTGCTCTGTTTAGTACTGTATAGTAATGTCTTTTCCATGTCCTTCCACAAGTTCTGCTATCTTATAAAACCTGAGATATTTAGCAGGGTGGAGGGAGTAAGAAACAGAATGAAAAGCATGCTAGATGCTGGTTGGGGTTTTTTGTTACACTTGGAACGTTTTGTCCAACATCAGGCACGTCTGTGTGATTTCACTATCTGCTGCCTGGGCAATGGCAGGTACTCTGAAAATCTTGATTCTGTTCAGGAGGAAGCTGTCCAAGAGCACTGGGAGCAGCACTAAAGGCAGCCTGTGAGCACAGCACGTAGGACCAAAACATCAGAAAGCTTTTGGAACTCTCCCTTGGAAGGGCTTGCTTACTCCAAATGCTACACTTGTGGATGAAATATGACTCAGAGCACTGATCGCAGTAAGAATCAAGGAAATGGAAAATAAATTATGTGGGAGACTAATGTGTAATTAAAATTTTAGTGACTTTTTTCAACAAAACATTGTTCTTAGAGCCAAGCAATAGTTCAGGTAACTGCTAAAGATTTACAGAGCATTTTTCTTGGCACTGGGTAGTAGGTATTATTGTTATTCTCAAGCATAGTGACAGTTGTTCATGACAGCAACAGTCCTTTTGCAACTACTTCTATTGCTGCTTAGACAGGATCAGACTGGACAAGCCTTAGAGAAGAAATGGAGAGAGATGAAAATAATTATTTAATTCTTTCTGGCATTCCCCTCAAAGTGGTCCACATGAAGGTAAAGAATTTTTTTCTCCCGTTTCAAGTATCGTAGAGATTAAGAGCCAAATCCATAATGGTGAAACTTGTTCTTTAAATATCTGTGATATTCTTGACAGTCTCCCAGCAGTTTTAAAGGAATAACTGTGAAGTGAACATGTGGAGACTGTAGGCAGGAGCAAACTCTTATGAACATACCAACATTCTTGAGTGTTGCAGGTACTGGTATGAGGCGTTCCAGAAACTCTGTTAATGACATATTTGGGGCTTGGCTGTGAGGCAATATCAGTTGTGCTTCCGTCTCCTCCATTGCCAGTTGTTCCACACCTGAAGTTTCACAGTATTTAGACTTTTCATTCCAAAATTAGTGAATTACTCTGATTAAGTATTCTGATGTCTTGGCTAGGATTACACACTAATTACCTGTCCAAGACTGGATGAGAGCTGAATATTTTGGCTCATTAACCTACTCTAATATTTACACTTGCCACTTCTATTAATAATTACCAAATCTTCATATTTATCAAAGCAGGCTGTTCTCAGGTAGAATTATACCTGCAGATCCTTTATAGAGATATCAGTATTTGGTATTGTTGGTGCAGTTCCCAAGGATGTGATGATACTTTGTTGGAAGAAGGTAATAATTTTAGAATAATATATATATTAAAAGTTCATTGTATTTCCAATCCAGACCAGCTAGGTAATGGTAGTTTTCCCATTCTGGGGAAGCAGTCATCCATGTGTGATAATGAAGCTGGAAAGAACTTCCTTGAACTCAGCTCATTCCCAAGACTCACTTGAATGGTAGCTACTGGTTGTTTTCTGCCACCTGAGGAACAGGCCCCTGAGCAACCTGGTCTAGTGTCAGTCAGCTGGCTTTGAACAAGTGTTGCACCAGGGGAAGTCCTGAGATCTGTTATTTTCCACTGTTAGTCAGAGCAGAATTAGATTTCCAGTTGTATTGTCCTGTTTTATAGTTCCTCTCATTAGTCCTCTTTAGCAAAAAATTACTTTCAAAATTTTAAAGTATTTAAGCAATTCTAAGTTTTGTCTTAAAACAAATGAACTTTTTGTCTGTATTTCCCTGAAATAACACTTACTTATCTATTAGTAATGGATTTTGAAAATGTATGAGTCATCATTAACTCAGTTTCATTAATTTCACCATGATTATTTACTATTGTTATTTGTGGTTGAAAATAGCCAAGGAGCTGTGACAAATTTGGGTAAGGAAATTAACTCAACATCTCTTTGTTCTCCTTGTCATGTTTTAACTGTGTGTTGGTTTTGGTTTTTTAACTTGTTTCTTTTTTTAATCTGTCATGTTTTTCCTAATAAAATGCAGTGTACTAAAGAAAGAAAGGATGGTTTATAAGAGAATTGCCAGGTCAAACTCAAAGCTTGACAGGTTTCAGGTTTTCTGGCTACTGCATACTGGCCTTCCACTGATTACTCAGGATTGCTCCTAGGTTTCAGACTGGTGCAAAGCAGTGATTTCTTGATAAATGCCAATCAATGTTTCTGCTGTGCTAAAATATCAGAGGAGGAGAAGCATAATTATGGGAGTTTTGGGACACAGCAGCACATTCATTTCAGACACAAATTACAACCTTATCTTCACACGCTATTGCCTGATTCTGCTCAGACTATCCCCACATCAATGCTGTGAACCTAAGAAGCAAGGCTTTTATTTCAGTTTTCCAACCTGTTTAGCATCTACTAGGACAAGTGAGATGGAATTAATTGTTGTAGTTGTAGAATCATTGTCTGCAGTGATTTCAGTTATGCTGAAAGAATCACAACACAACTCTTAGAAGTGTAGAGGTTTTGTTGGAAAAATTCTGTGGTTGAGAATGTGAACATGGATTGACTTTTACATCCAAGTGCATTTTCAGAGGTTTTGCACACTCATAGGGCTTTGACTTCTAATCCACAGGAATTTTTGTATAATTTTGGAATTAAGAGGACCATAGCATATTGCATTGATAAAAGAAAAGGAGAAATGTGAATTTAAAATATGTTCCATGCTCACGTATGGCCTTATCAACACCATCAAGAGAAATGCACAGATTTAAACCATTGAGAAATTTGGCCTTCTATTTCATTGACTTCTTTTCAAGCCTTTCAACAGTGGGAGGCAAAATGAGTTCAAGTCAAAAACATTCCCATGGGTTCTGTGGCAAAGTGGCTTTTGCTAGTATTATGAATGACACAAGTTTAATATCTGGCAAGAAAAAAATATATGTTTATACTAGGAAAATTATCTCTTGCTGATATTAAATGTCAGCAGTATTGCAGCAGAATCCCAGATGAATGTGTGTTTGCTGCCAGCATATACAAGGACAAAATGTTCAGAACCATTTTGGGAACTGGCATCAATCTGGCACAGGCTGCACTTCGCTTGCAGTCGCATCCATCCAAACCAGCAGTAAGTAATTTCTCTGATGTAAACAAGGATAAAGAGAGAGAAAAGTCTGAATTATAGGAGCAAAGCATGAGAAGTGTTGATGCAGAGTCCAGTTTAATAACAAAGCAATGAAGCAGCTGCCAAGAGGGAGTGATTGCCCTCACAGAGCTTTCTGGGAGTCTGCAGACACCCTCACACATTCTGAAGGGGTGTGAATAAAAGATCACTATGTGTAGTTTTCTGAGCTGTTAAAATGGTCATATTCAAACTTCCTCTGAGTTTTTAAGTTGTGGGGAATGGTGCTATACTTTGGCAATTTGAATGCAAACCATTGCACAGCATATTATATTTTCTATAAATGCTGCATAGTATGAGAAACAGAATGAAGATCCTCTAGGGAAAAGGATGCAGCCAGCTGGCAGTGAGTTGAAACTGCTGTTTAAAGGACTATCTCAGCATTAGTGTAGATGGCTCTGATAAATTTGACATTTTGAAGAAACTCAAGGAAGAAAGTGGAATGGGGCAGAGGGCTGGTGCAGAAGTTTCAAAATGCTTTGTGAAATGTACAGCACCAGAGAAAACTGCATAAGACTTGCACATACAAAATGATGTCACAGACACCATGATAACACATGCAACAATTGTTAAATGCTCAATAACGTGCAGTAGAAGGAATAATTTTAGCTAATTTTGTCAATTGGCTGTAAAACAGGAAAAAGATGAAGTATCGTTGACTCAATGAAAATAATGAAATTACTTGTTCAGTATTAAGTAGCAATCAGAGAAACAAACTACCTGTGTAGGAGTTTAAAGAAAGGGCCAGAAAGTAAGCCAGAGCCTGTAATGCTTTAAGTTTGCTGCAGCCACACCCATGCATTATGAGGAAATAAAAAGGGACCAAAGTGACCTCAAGTCCCAGAAAGACACAGGTGAGAGGGAAGTAGGAGTGTGACAGTCGAGGAGAAAAGCCCTGACTGGTGTGTTTGTACTGCTGTGCTCTGAAATAGCCCACCTGTGTTTCTTTTCACCTTTTCTATAACACATAGACAAGAGCACTCTTGTAGATTGGAAAGCATTGCTTTTACAATGGATTTTTTTTGTCCTGCCAGAGCAATAAAGCAATGAATAGTAAAACCTGTCACTGTCAGTGAGGCCAAAAGAACTTCTGGGTTCTTGTGCTCCTCTCCAAAGTATTAGTCACAGTAGGAGGAAAAATAATAGCAGATCTGGCTGGACTAATAGTCTGATTTACAACAGCAATTCCTGTATTTCAGAATCCCATTTGAAGTGCAACATGCTGGTATTTCTATTAATGCTATATACAAATATTACTCCTGGTCAAACTTCCCCAAATTTAGTGCACATATCAAGCATTTATTTAGGGGTATTTCCTAGCCCGTTCATTATACTGCCAGTTAGTATAAAAGACAATAATATCAAAATGTTTGACTTTAAAAAGCAGGTATTTTCCTTTAAACTCCCCAGAGCAATTATTTTTTCAAACTCCAGGTCACTATTCATCTTATTAACACACTAAAGCTTCACAATATTTTAGGGCAGCAAGTTACAGATGCTCAGTTTTTAAAAGATTAACAATAAGGTTTGCAAGCTGGCTCTGCAGTGAGTAACTGCCACTAATTTCAGGGCAACTGAAATTGATTCCCTGGTGCTGTTGCTGTCTTTACTAATCAATGTGGGTGTTTTGTTGCAATTTCTTGAGATGCAGTTGGGTTTTAATTCTTGTATTGTTTCTGTGACAATAACACTACATGTTTATTCTAGTTAGAGTGGAATGGAAGGCAGTGATTTGGTTTTTAGGTCTTACAGAATATTGTCTGTGGCTTTAGCTTGTTTCAACAGTGGGCAGGGTTTGAGAACAGTTTTTCTCCCTGTTTGCTGTATGTATTCATAGCTACAGAGAGAGCATTTTATTGTTAGGAAGCTGTCATCTCTTGGGTTGAATTACAAACAGACAGGGTCATGATTCTTTGTTGTTTAGGTTCTTGAAAGGCTTGAAATCATTAACATTCTTAGGATGACATGTATCATAAATCATGACATAGGAAAATTAGAGGGATTCACTCATGTACATGTAATTTCAACTGCAGGGTGTACAAATACGTTGTTGTACTTATGCTTTCCCCAAACAGTTATTTTTTGTGCTCTGATGGCCAGCACAAAGTTCTCTGATATCCCTGATTTCTCTGTCCTGATCATCCTATTGACCAGAATGAAAAAGGGTAGGAGTGAAATGAAAGAAGATATAATTGCAGCTCGTAGGTGTTCCAGCTGCTCCTCAGAACCCTGAAGTGCTGTCATACAATATGCTTTTCTGACTTGTGCCAAAGGACCAGTACACAAGTAACCCCAATTAAGAACAAACTAGAAGATATTAATTTCTAAATAGCATAGAAGGAAAAGGGCTAGTGATTCACTTCTGAAATTCTGGCATGGTCAAGATGAATTATGTCATTTGTACTTGGTCACTGCACAAGGCTTGCTGTGGAAACAGCTGTGTCAAATAAGCTAGGAAAGAAACCAGTATTTTGGAGCTCCCAGAAGGTCTAAATATGTTCCTTTCATCTTCCAGTAGTGACAGTGCTCTTTTAAAAGCTAAATTCTCTGACTGAGAGTACAAAATTTCCTTCCTTAATAGCTAGAAAACCCCTGCAAAGTAGGAAGAATGTGTGTTTTGCTATGAAAAGAATTAAAGAGCTTGACTGGCAGTAAGGTAGATTCTACTTAGCTTTGCTTAATACTTAGTTAGGGATAATGTACTATTGCTTTGGAATTGTGTAATATCTCTGTCACTTGGGCTTTTAAGTAGTACTCTAACAGGCAATTGCCAGGTAGATCTGATCCTGGGACAGAAGAAAAGTCCCTAGAGTCCCTGGCATGAGCATTTTCTCTGGTTCTGTGATTACAGGATTCATAGCCTCTGTGGGTTTGGTTATTCTTTCAAGTAGAATTATTGGGCAACTTAATAACATAGACACAAACTAAGACATTAGAGATACAAGTAGTCCTACAAATCAAGAGATTAAGAAAATTATAGCTATTTTAATAAAATATAAGAAATAGTGAGATTGAAAAGGCAGTATAGAAATAGTTTAGTCTGCATTTAGGTGCCAGAATGTCTGCACATGAGCTTTTAGGAATTACTTCTTTTTGCTGTCCATAGTTGATACTTACTAAGTCCAGCTGTGACAAAATTCTCTCCTTAGATTAATGACATCTAGGCCAGTTCCAGGAAAGGGGATAATTTGGAAGTGAATTTAATATCTGTTGAAGACAAGGAAAAGATTTAGTCAGCCTAAAAAGCAGGGTAGTTTTACTGGCAAAAGTTTTACTACTGCTCCTGTTCCTTGAGACTTAAAAGCTAAAATGTACTACCAATATGTAGTATAGGAACAATTCAGGTGGGCAGAGGAATGGCTCATCTCCATCAGTGTTCTGTCAGTGGCTTTTATTATATTATGCCCTACATACAAGTAGGGCATAATTTTTTTATTACAGGACCTGAGAAATCACTTCTGGCTTGAACATAAAGTCCATGCTAATTTTTGATCAGCTTTATCTTCACACATCATAACTTTGATAACAAGTCAGAGTATGGGAGAAATGGGTCAGATGTTTACTTGGCCAGTGCTGAGCAGAGGTTTGGTTTTGAAAGCCTTATTAGAACACTGTGACCTGACAACAAGTTCCACATCTCCGTCCTGGCAATTGTGAGGAGGGGATAAGTGGTGCTATTTCCCCCTTGATTGCTGAACGTCTGTGACCCTTCCTTAGGGGTAAATGAGCAGTTATTGACTCCTAAAGCAATGCACTGGCATCAAGCCATGGGTGGGAGTTAGAAACAAACCTGCTGAAATGTATGGACTGACAACAAAACAAAGACCAACAATGACACTGCAAAAGAGCAAAAATTAAAGCCTCAAATGTTTGTGTTTATGATCCTGCGACTGAGTATCCACAGTCCTGGAAGAACAGGGAGAGTGAAGGAATGACTGTTGGAATAAATACTGAGGAGGGAGCGTGAGCAAACTAGAGGAGATACTCACATCCACTCTGGGCCAGTACTGGCTGTGTGCCATTGTAGGTGAAACTGTTAGAAGAATTTATCACATAAACAGCAAATCAGGCCAAATTTATCTAATCAGCTTTTCGTGATTGAAATATGTCTGGGCTCCTTTTTCCAAATCTACAAGGGTTGCAGCAACAACAAGATTAGGAATAGGCTCTTGTCTGTGTATATGTATGTGTATATATGTGTCTATTTTATGTTTGCTTGAGCATTTGCCCTTATGTGAGAGAGTAGATTGTGAAAAAGGAAAAAGCATCACAGGAGTAGATAATGGGGAATACTAAACAAGAGCTGGCAGATGATGTTGGTACTCTGGAAAGCTTTCAACTAGAACCTTGTATTTTTTTTCTTCTATTTCAAGCAGATTTGTGGTTGTTCAAGCTGAGCTGGCAGAAGCTTTTAGACAGCATCAGACCTTGAGTGAAAAGCTGTCCTTGGGAAATGGCATAGCTTCTAAGTAATACATATTGCAAATCTTGTCTGATAAAGTATGGGCCAGTAAATTTGTCAGGAGTGTGTATTTTGTAAGCTATTCTAGGTTACACAGAGAACATCTATGCTGCTGCAGGGTTTGTTACTGTTAGAGAAGGTTCAGTTCTGTGTTGTTTTCTAGTCATCTAAGCAATATCTCAGGAAGATTTCTGCACATCACCATTAATCTTGCTCTGCCCTGTGCAAGGCTCCACAGGTGATCTTTACTGGATTATCCTGTATCTTCACAGTGGAATAAGTGAGGAGGCTGGAGGTTTCTTGGCAAATGAAGAGCACTAAACTCCTTCATATGATGTACATCACTCTACTGTGACTATCAAGCAGAAATGTTTTTAAATCATGTGTATTTAGGTTTTGTTTAGGTTTGGGTGGTTTTTTTTGCTTTTTCTTTTTTTCCCCCAGATATTTCTATCTCATGTCAGCAAAGTTCAAAAGGCCTCATTATTTTTTGGGTTATCAAAAGTTTGTGATAAGTTTTCTTCTGCCTGCTGCTGAAGGAGTTCTTTTAGAGCTTGGTTTTACCTTGTGCCAACAGTAATCTTGGAATTCTAAAAACTCTGATTATTTGCATTTCATTACTTTGATGAATTATACTTCACAGTTTGAATCTTGATACTCCTCTGGGTTATGTTTGGGTTATCTTAGCAATTAGAAAAAGGCTGGCTTTGCACTTACATATTTTCTCAATAATCACTATCTTCTGTTAAATAGATTGTATTAAATGTATGAAGACTAGAGGAGGAGAGGATCACTTTCATTCTCTCTTCCTTCCCAACCTCCTTTCCCCCCAACTCCTTTCTTTTTAGAGGAAATAGTAGGACAAAAGTGAGAAAACCAGGAAAGTATAGCAAAAAATACCAAACAGAAAACTTATAGTTTTTCACCGTAACTTAAACTTCTTTGGAAAATCCATTATCTCAAGCCTATCAACTTTGCCCTAGGGATTAAAACCCCCAGATTTTCTGTCCAGCTCCAGTCAGAGATTGTAAGGGAATAAAATTTGTCTTCCTACTGAATGGGCTCAGAAGTAGATCTCTGGCCAACTAATTATTTCATAATCTGTCAGGAAATTCTCTAGATCTCCAAGTATGCAGAGGATTGTCTCATCCAAACCCAAATGCCCTGGCTGAACAGCTTCATATTCTCATTGCACTTACTGGGGAATTGTGAGTTTGTGCAGGTAGAAAAACAACCTTGTAGCTGACTCAGAGTTCCTTCTGCAGCTCACCTTGAGGATGTGTCAGAAGCCTCAGCTGTGCATTTAGCCTGCACAGCTGATGTGCCCATCATGCTATTTCAATAAAGAAGTTCTACTCTCTTGTGTGTTAACCACAGCTCAGTGATGTTCCATGGATGCAGAACTCTTGCCATCCATGGATACAGCTCAGACATGACAGATAAGACCAGAACAGGCAGCATTCATTAACTGCATTGGCCTCCTAAAGGTGTATGGAGAACTGGGCAGATTCTTTTTCTTCAGACAAGAGTACAAGTGCCTTCCCTATTGGTATGATTCTCTTAACTCAGTGGTGACATTGGCATAAAATGCTATCTTTCAGCTCTCAAGGTCCTGAGGCAAGGCTGTTGGTGTGACTAAAGAAATTTCATCCAGAGCTTATCTGAGAAGAGTAAAATTCCAGATTCCATCAGGAGGGGAAATGTTTAGTTACCAAAATGAATGACTTGACAGGTGGAGATACCAGAATCAGGAAACAAACTGTGCTCTTTTGAGCCCTGGGGAATAGGAGCTCTTATACAATCACGAGCCCATCTTTCTGCATAAAAGGACTCCTCAAGAGTTGAATATAAGCTGTTTCTTGCTTGCAGAGTAAGGGTCTGATGCAGTTGCCTGAAACCCAGTGTTTCATCATTGATTTAATTCCAGCTTAGATCATCTCATATATTGAGAGATCCTATACATATGTAGAGGGTAAATGTTATCTAGATTGATTTATTTGATTATATTGATTGCTCTCACATCAATACATGGCTGTTACATATGACCTAAAAAGTCTACTTCTTCATTCCCATAAAATCTCAGAGTAGAAGTTTTAAGATGTTATCTGTTTACAGTTTAAGGCCTGAAAATGTTTTGGGCTTTTACCTTAATAAAAAGCCACGTAAATTCTCACTTTTTTCTTACATTTGTGAAATGTGTGCTGAAAGCATGTATGTGTGCATGGATACATACACACAAAATTCAAGAAAAGAAGCAGCCACTCAAGCTGGAATGTGAGTAGTGATTGTTCTGGTTGAAGTGCAGGCTTTCCCCAGATGTTTGATTGTACACATGGGGCAGGCATCGTTACAGATTAATAGACAGTACATAAAATACACACTTTCCCTCCCCCATTGCTCTTGTTTATCTGATTTTGTAGAAGGATTTTAATTAACCCCACAGAACTGCAATAAACTACAGGAATTGTAAAGTGAATATCCAGAAACACTGCAGAAAGAAAAATTGCTACAGAGCTATAATGTTATAGTTTTGTTCTTTTGTGCCTGTAAACACATCTGTTCAACACTTCTTCTCTGTGCAGCTGAAAGGCATAAGGGAATATTTTTCATGAAAAAAAAAATTAGCAGTGCCTGCTTCAAAGAATTTAGGAATTAGAGATATTTAGATAGTGAGGAACATTGTATGCACTCTTTAAATGTCTCTAGATTGTTTTTCCACCATGAGAAAAGTGCTTTCCATGACCGTACTTCTATTTACTTCTTTATAGAATGTGATAAATACCCCATCTGAGGTTCTGTGTGTATGTATCTATATTACACCATTGCAACATGTCTAATTGTCCTGGACAGATGCTGATATTGTGTAGATTGTTTTATGGGAAGGTAGATCAGGAAGCAGAGTTTGGGTGTCTTGCTATGCAGTGTGTATGTGCATTAGAGGAAGTCTATACTGGGATATTTCAAAAACCCTGGTCCTCTCCATCCTTTTGTGCTTGTCCCTTACTTTAAGTGCATGGAGCCTGTGGACCATCTGCCTGTAGTGAACTGAGCTCTGCTTACATCATGCACAAAGAAAGGCAACATATGAAGTCTAGTTTACAATACTATCCTCATATTAATCTCTAAATTAAATAGAGCATCTTCCCTCTTCTCTCAACCCACTTTATTCCTCCCTTTATTTCATTGTAACAAATAAGTTAAATTTTCTTCAAGTTTTAGAAGCAACAGCTTTTTTGAGAGGCCAGGTATGCTGCCTCAGAGGGCAGGTAGAGAACAGGCAGCTGAGAAGCTGCAGCACAAGTGTTTGGTGGGAGGGATTGTCACTGGGGCTAAGCCTTTGGCAGTGGGGATTCCAGCTCTGCCTGGGCCAGGCTTCCTGCTGACAGCTCATCCTTGTGCTCAGCCTGGCCAGGGAGCAGCCAGGAGAGAGCTGGCTCTGCACAGCCTGGGGAGAGAAACACTGGAAAGCTGCATGGGCTGTGCCACCCAAGACTCTTAATGCAGCTCAAGCCAGGGAAAGGCTCTTCCTGCTATGAAATACCTGTTGCTTGTGTCAGGTGTTTGGAGGAAGACAGGAAGAAGGCTATACTGACAATCTATTTTATAACTGTAAGTAAGGATAAATAAAGAGAGGGGGGAAAGACAGGATTTAAAACATTCACTACATCTTAATGCTTTTTATGAGCCCAAAATGAAATAAAAGGAAGAGTGTGTTTTGTACAGTAAGCCTTTGGCAGTTGTGGTTGATCAAACCAAATTAAACTGTTGAATATTAGACAGTTAGAAATTGTGTATCTTGTAGTTGTTAGATTACCTATTGCTGAATTTATGGTGTGAATATCTAGCATAGAAATTACATTCAAATCTGTTAGGATTTTTTTCTAGTTACTCTGCCGGTAAACTTTTCAAGAACAAACCTTAGGCTAGGCTTATTAGACGAGGGAATTGATCCTGAGTTATGGAGAATATGTCTTAGTTTCTTGCCCCAGAATGACTTCTTTCTATAGAAGACAGGCTGAAATTCTGCTCACATTGTTCTCATAGGGATTTGGCTGTAAAGATGACTTTTCATGATGTACAAAATGTGTTACAGAGCAGCTGGATAGTCTTGGCTATGACCATTTATGTAAAGGGCTAACTTGTACATACTCCTCCTGAAATACTGCATGTCTCATCCTAAAAAACCCCTTCTTTTCAGAATGGGGAATTGAACATGTCCATTTTCCACTGTCCTGTCTTTTTCTCTCATTAATAACCTAATAATTCAGTCAGTACATGATGTTCAATTGTATTTTTCTTCTCTTCAGTGCAGGATGGAAATCTTTACTCTGTAGGGCTCACATCCTCCAGTGAGAGTAAAAGATGATGCAGATCTAATAATTTCCAGGGGATGCAGGAGAGGGAGCCACCACAATATTTTTTTTTCATGCTGTTCCTCATGCATTGGAAATGTTCTCAGTATAGATCAATGTTTTGACACAAGATTTGCCTGCAGATCAGCACGCAGGTTGCCTGTGGTCCAACTGTTTCCATGAATCGGGGGAAAAGCATCTAGGCATGTTTGCTGCACAAAAAGGCAAACCTCATATCTCAGCACTCAGATAATCTATAGGCCTTTTTTATTTTTTTTGTAAACAACTCTCTTCTGCTTCAAATTAATATCCTGATTGAGTTGCTGATACAACTGTTAAGCTATTGACATCAAGTTGCTAGCAGACAGCATGACAAGAAGCTGATAGAGTGCTCCTGCCCATGACTTGCTTTCAAGTGTCTGATCAGAGCCACAGCACAGAGTCTGGATGTTGTTCTTCAGGTTACACTTTCAGCAAGTACTTGAGTAAAGATTTTCTCAGGGGCAATGGTTTTCAGGTAATTTTAAGTTCAGCCAAGAATCAGTAAATCAGGAAAGAAGGTAATGTTAAAGAGAAAAACTGTCTGGAAACAACCACTACTCCAAGCAGTATGTGTGAGTTCAGTCTGTACATGAGTGTCTGACATAGGGGCAGTGGTGCACACTGGAGTAAAGGGGAAAAAGAAATAATGAATAAAACTTAGATATTAATACTTGCTTTGCATTCCTGGAAATATTGCTGGAGTCTACCAAGCTCTACCTGCCACTGCTGAGGGTGAATACAGCGAAGTGCATTAAATCATACTTTAGCTCCTGTCTTCTCAGATGTAATTACAGTCTACCCTCATTATTTTCTTGGTTCTTCTCCCAACCTGTTCTGTTGAGAATAAAAGACACAAAATTGGGCCTCATTCAGGCTAACACATAGGAATATTTAATACTGAAGAGCTTTTCTAGTGGAAGAAATGTCTGATTTTGTCTCCAAAGCAAGGAAACAATCACTTCCTCCATGTACTGATCTTCACTGACAGGTAGCATCCTGATACTTTCGTACTGGATCAGGGCTTTCCTGTGCATGACATAGAGAGAAATGTGTGCTGGTGCTCATTTGGTGACAGTTCTGACTGCCAACTGGTACAGCAGTGTTCTAGAGCAGTGGTCATCATGCCACAGAGTGAAAAATAATAGTACTTGACTAAGGTATATTAGACTTACTTCCAAGGTACTGCAGAGGAATGATTTTACGGAGCTAAATTATGCTGTTTTAATTTTCATAATGCTGCAGCTAAGAAAAGAAAGAGGCATTGCATGAGGCTAGTTGTAGCTGAGATTTCTTGAAGAAAAAAATGTCATAGCTAGATTTGGATTGCTCCTATGGAAGGGGAAGGAAAACTGATAAGTCTAAAATTAAACAAAACCCTTTAAAACAGTATTTCAGCTCATAATCAGTTGTGTTCTGACATGTGTTGGCAGGAATAGCACCGAGGTGACAAAGAATCTGGAGCAAATCAAACAAACAGCATGAATTTCAACTATCAATCAAAATCCAGATTTTTTCATTTCATGACCAAGCAATTGTATCACTATTCAAAGGGCTTATTCTTGTGTCATGTACGTTGCCTTAAGTAAATTAACTCTGGGAACCCACTTGGGAGGAAAAAGAAGAAGGAAAAAAGCCCTCAACCAGAATATTGTTAGAAGGTTTATCCAAAGTCAATATTTATGAAGTCGTAACAGCCCAGGAGGAATCCATGCTGTTTCAGTACCACAAGCAGTGCCATTGCTTCCACAGTGTTTTTTAGAGTTTCACACCTCTGAATCAGCAAATAACTTCACAAAGGCAACTAATGTGCCCGGGACTTGTCCAGCCCATGTGGTTCATATTCACTGCCCAGAAGGGTCAAAGCTCATGCTCAAGAACAATTTCCTCAGTATCATCCTGTTATTCTCACACTGCTCAGAAGGCTTGTTTGCAGAGCCCCAGCATGGGGACAAATGCACAGATTTGTGACGAGAGAGGAGGCGCAGAACAAGGAGGGCCAGCATGTGGGTTCTTGCCCCATCTTGGTGGTGCTGAATGCAGGTGGTTGTCCTGGATTAGAGCTTCTTACTGGAAGGTTCTGGCCACGTCTGCCCATGGCAGCAGGCAGCATTGTGTGTTTGCATTGCAAGAACTGGTACCAATGCTTTCCTGTCAACAAATCCCTGATGTAGGAGCATCTTAAGGGAATTGGGTGTTTGTAGTTATTCTTCAGCATTCTTTGTCTCACAGGTGCTTTTCAGCTAGAATACTTAGGTAGGATGTTCACAGTCTTATCATAGGTCTTTTTAATTTTATCTTTGCATCCAAAGGAAATAAAGATACCTTAGGCAAAGTTTCTTGGTGACTGAGCATCTGCGTTTCTAACCCGTGAACAATGCTGAAATCCATGATTATTTCTAAGTTCCAAGAGTTAGATTACCTCTTTTCCATGGCAGGATTAAGGCTTGCTGCCTAGCACAGTGCCTTGCTTTCTGGCTGCTTGTATCTGAACACCTTGGGCACTCTTTGCTCCTACTTGTCATAGCATATCTAGCTGTTCTCTAAAAGGGTTCTAACCAATGTTTTGGTCTAAATATCCAGTTGTTTAACAGTTTTCAATAGACCTACAGCTGTGCCTAGCTATTTTGAGAGGAAGTTAGGTTTTAAACAAACAGTTCAGATCTCCCAGCTCTTGGAGTGGGCAGGTCCATTTGAAGAATGCCTCTCTGATGGCAGACAGACTGCACCCAATATTGTGCCAAGTCACTCTCCATTTGTAAATATTAGAATGTGTTGTAGTTACAGATATAGTAAAAGAAAGAAGGTTTAAATTATACAGCTGAGAAATACCAAAGGAAAATAAATGTAAAACAGCACATGATGTGTGTGCTGTAGGTCTCCAGTCTTGCTATTTGATAGTAAAGATAAGAAACACAAGCTAAGGTCACTCAGTTGAATGACCCTCATGTTTTCCTAAATGTCTATTTTTGCTTCACCTAAATCTGTGTAATCTTCTTCTCTTTCACTCATATCTTCTGCTGTGACAATGTTTTAAAAGCAAGGCTTAAGCAGAAAACATGTGTGGACAGGTTATTTGACACATGTTTCTTAATACTAGCTCTAAAGAACTAAAGATGGTGATTAGCAAAAGGCAATGGAAGAAAGTAAAGAGTATGCTCACATAAAGACAGCTGCTGAGCAAAGGATGTGGTCTGTGTCGTTGTACATGACCTGGCTGGTGCTTATCTGGAGCAGGGAGGAGTCCTTCAGTGTGACCAAAGAGAAGTACTTGGTGTGGAGGAGGGAGGGGCAAGCCCTTCTTTTGTTTGGCTAGAAAGTCAACTTGTCCTGCTGTGCTGTTCAGAGGTTTTCCATAAGAAGGAGGCAGTGGTACCAGAGACCAGAGCAGCTGCAGGTCCCAGGGAACTGCCATTGCTGGAATTTGCCCTCACATGCAAAGTACAAGTTTAAAAGAGGCATGTTCTCCCATTTCTGTAATGTGACTTATTAATTCAAGAACTTTTATGCATCTCTGCTGTTCTCAGGCAAGGATCTGGCAGGAACCCTTGATCTAGCACTGGGGAAAGGCATGGAGGACATGAAGACATAAATCAGGTTTTTCTGAACACAGTTTGAGTGCAAACTACAAAACACTGCTGCTGCTCAGGACACCTAAGCTGCAACTGAGTTAGCTACTGTTAATTTCCTTTGGTGGCATGTACTATTTCTACTAAATACTCCTGCTTAAAGAGTTACAGATCAAAGGGTGAAGAGAAAACTTGTAACTCTACCGTCTTTCTTTTGTTTCTGTTTGGTTTTGGGTTTTGCAATAGTGATATTTTTTCCCCAAGATTTTTAATGCTTGTATAAAAGGCACTTTCCAAGGCTTAACCATGCCACTGACCTATGCTGGACACGTTGCAAATTGGACATTGTCTTCTGTATACCAGGCTGCAGATTTCTAACTCTTTGCAGTGTTGACGCCTGCTCTCACAAAGAGAAGGAAATGAAGCAGAAAGATCCCACTGCGACAATTAGTGGCTCACAGAGAAGTATTGAAACAAATAATAAGTGGCTGAAACAATTCAAGGGAGGGAAACACTAGCTTCCTACTTTACCACAACCTAATCTTCTTTCTCATATTCTCTCTTTCCTTATCCCAATGGGGATTTTCACACACTTTCATTCCCACTGTTAGTGTGAAATGATTCTTTGTGACCAGCAAACAGCATTTTGGTCCTACAGCACTCTTCTAACCTCTTGTCTGTTGTTAGTCTTATCATTTTATGCTGTACCCTTGTCTGAATTTTTGAAGTAGCACTAATGTCTTGTTCCCAAGCTGCTGTAACACAAAGAATTTTAATGAAACTAATTGAAATAGATTCCTCCTCTTTCACTGAGGCAGCTGGCCAAAGAACTGGCTCATGGGCAGGGAAGTCCTTCAGCTTTGGAAGTAAAAATACCCCAGTACCCCTTGCATCTCAAAGGGGAATATTTGCAACTTGCTGGGTGAGTGGGGCTGGTGGCTATCCCTGCCCTGACTCGAGATGATGAGGTGTGCCTGAATCACCACATGCTGAAGAGATGATCAAGTGGGTGAACTCGTGGTTATGTGTAGATGTGGCACTCTGATGCGTGGTTCAGTGGTGGGCTTGGCAGCGGTGGGTTTACAGCTGGGAGTCGATGATCTTAGAGGTATTTTGCAGCCTTGGTGATTCTATGATTCCTGTCCTACACTTAGATCTTTCTTGGCTTGATGAGTTCATACCTCCCTCAAAACCATTGTTTTCTGCAGCATCTTTTGCCAGCAAATTAAAGCTTTAAACAAGCATTTCCTTTATGAGTTATTGCAATTACATTTAATCTCCTAGTGAATGCTACTTTCTTTTAAGCATTTATATTTTGCTCTCTATTTAAAAGAATGATGCCATTTCACAGTCTCCTTGATATCCACTTAGAAAAAACCAGCCAACAGCCTGATTATATATTTCATCAGATAGCCACGTTTGTTAAGTGAGACCATGAAAGACCTCAGATAACATTGCAGTGCACGGAGGGGACTCTAACTCTGCCGTTGTTCACAGCAAATTGAGTGTCTGCTGCACAGATAAGGGGTGGGAGGGATTGCTCCTCGCCCCCTCAGCAGCAGGACAGCTTCCTCCTGCACTGCTGGGAAAACACGATGCACGCTGCTCTGAGCAGTTCAGCAGCAGCAAGGGGAGGAGGAGATGCAGGGATGACAGACAGGGCCCTGCAGCTCTTGGAAGGGAGCAATCACTCCAAAACTCAAATAGCAAGCAAGAGGGAAGTTAGGGAAATTAAAGGTAGCAAAGGAGACAGGGAGGGAAAACACTGACAGTGGATTTTCAAAAAGCCTCCTTGAGGTCTCTGCTTTAATGTAGCCTTCTGTTGCTGGCTGTGCCCAGCTGAACAACCTTTGGCACCTCCAGAGTGGAGGCTAGTGCTGTTCAGCTGCCCTTAATTTAGAACAAGTTTTCCTCCCCCAGGGGTGATAAAACTTGGTAGCTAAGTTTCAGACTGGCACAGGTTAAGTAATCTTTCTCCAATATCTGGAGTTAGCAACTGTCTCAAGCAGAGCATTCCCATCATGTAAAGTAAGTGCTGTAATTAATTCATTAATACCTTAGTACTTAGGTCTTTGCTCTTGAAAAGAGCTCCTGTCTCTAGTCCATCTGGCTGCAGTTGAGTCTCTCCCTGAAGCAAACAGTAGTCATGCAACTGGCAGAGTAGGTGAAGTAGAATGTGTACTCTGGGCAGAGGTTAGAACTAAAATACTGGAACGTGCCAGAGCTAGTCTTGCTCACATGCTACCTGGCTTAGCAATTAGTCACTTATTTATGTACTTCATTAGATCATAGTCAGAGCTGCACAGCATTTGCTTCCTGAGAGATTGTCTACCACTGCCAAACAGGCTTCAGTCTAGGTGCTGAAGCTCAGGTGAAGTTCTACCTGATAACACACCTCACAACTCAGGAGGCACTGGCAGAATTCTTTCTGGATTAAACCTGTTGTTTCCATACCCATTTTCTTCCTACAAATGAGACTTCTTGGAGGTAGCATAGCTACCCTTCTGTTGGCATTATAATGCAGCTTTTCTTTGCATGTGAGAAATCGTTACCATACAGCTGTGCACAGCTGTCTTTTTGCAACCAAGATCTGCCATGGTGCTTACAAGGCTTCTGAAACTGCTTGGGAGTGCTGTGGCAATTGCCTGGTGAAGACACAGGAGTAAGTAAGGTTTTTGCAGCAGATCTTTTGCTTAGAGCTTAGATCTACACATGAACTTGGGAATGGAGAAGGTTGATTTTGTGCAATGAATAGCACAGTCAACACATCATCTTTTACTCTTTTTGTCTGGGTTCAAGTGTAATGAAGCCCAAAATGCTGGCAAGAAAAAAACACCTGTTTTGCTGTGCTTTAACATAAATACATTCACCTGGCTGGGCCAGCTCCAGCACAATACTAATAATATTTTTGTGGGTTTTTTAAAGCATTAAACTAAATGTTGCAATGAACTGTTGCCAGTGACTATCTGGTTCTAAGGTTTAGAGCTCATGCTGGACACTTTATTGCTCTTTTCAGTGAAAATGCCCTTAGGGATATTAGGTCCAGTGCAGTTAATATAAAGCAGGAACAGAAACACAATTCCAGACTTTTTCCTCAGACGCTAACTCAAAAGTTACCAAGAGAAGATCCTCCTCATAGTTGCTTATCAGTGGTGTGGTTTTGACAGTGCCAGTGTATCACTGCTACTGGCTCGGTTTCAGACCTCAGGCGTTTAAGCAAGCTGTCAGGAACACATATTACTTTCTAGTTGTCAGTATTTTTCTGGAAGCAGATGGTCTTTCACCCAGCCAGTGAGTAGGAAGATGACAGTTGTCTCTCGCGTTTTCTTGTAGTGTCCGAGGGCAGCAGTGTGGGGTCCCTCAGTGCCCCCGTCTCAAGAGCGGAGGGCTGGAAGAACTGAAGTCGGCTGGAGTACCGTGTGCCATTCCCCTGCCCGGCGCTCCTGCCGAGGAGGGAGCGCGGCCAGCCCGGGGCAGCGCTGCGCTGCCCGGCGGGCTCTGAACGCCGCTCGCACGGCGCGGGGCTGGACGCGGTGGGCACCTGCGCTCCGGGTCCGCGGGGTCCCTCGCATTCCCTGCCATACGCATTCCCTTCCCCCGCTCAGGTCCGTGCAGCGGCGGCGCTGGACGGTGCGGTGCCCCTGCGCCTCAGCTCCTGTCCCAGGTTCCCCGCCGGACACCGCCGCTGGAGTGGCGGCCCGCGGGGGAAGGCGGCAGCGGGCTGCGCGGCGCGGCCGGCAGGTGGCAGCAGCCGGCGCGCGGCTCCTGCGCGGGCGGCGGGCGGGAGCGAGGGGAGAGGCTGTGGCTGAGCCCCGGAGCCGCCGGGAACCTGCTCGGGTCCTGCGGGGCTCCGGCATTCCCGGCCGAGGGCGCACCGCCTCCCATGCGCCGGGGGCCGCGCGGCTCTCAGCCCTCTCGCCCCCGAGAGCGCCTCGTCGCGGGGCGCCCGGACGGGACGCCGGCGCGGAGCGGTGAGGCAAGGCCCGGGAGGGTGGGCGCGCCAGGTGGGCGGTGGGCGCCGTG